>NW_015170897.1:183184-201246 GCF_001447785.1 Gekko japonicus | reverse complement strand
TAGAAGAGAGGGATATCATAAAGCATACATTTGCATAGTCTCTGGCAGGCATAAACTGATAGGCACAGAAAGCATAAATTGGCATTTTCTCTTACTGATAGTCTATGACACAAAATATTAATCAAAACAGCAGTTAGCTGAAGCATGGCTGCAGTCACACACACTAAATAATCCACCTTCAGTCCACTTTTAATGCACTTTCAAAGTGGATTTTGCCCATCCACACAGTAAAATCCGGTTGGGAAGTACATTTAAAGTGGATTGAAAGTGGATTATTTAGTGCGTGTGACCACAGCCCATAAAAGGCAAATACCTATCTTCTTACAACAGAGTATAAGGGCTAAAACTGAAATCAGTTTGCTCTGCAAAATTCAGATATCATCAAAATGGATTCTCTGTATTGATTTTTCTCTAGATATTTCCAGCATCCCCTGCTTTTTGCCAAACAGTAACCAAAATCTGTGTTTGATATCTGGATATTTGATTCCAATACTTGAATATGATATTAAATTTTTGTATATGATATTTGACAGGAAACAAAAAAGATGACTTCTTAGGAGATGACTATGGGACTGTATTGGATAGTATATCAGCAACAGCCTTTCACAGTCAACAGTATTTGATTAATGGCATACATTAATATTTCTGATTACTGATGTGTTGGTGATGTTTAGTATCAAATAGATAAAATGCAATGATAATATTTGACAGTTTACAAACAGATGTCAAACTCATTTCTTAAGAGGGCTGGATCTGATACAGATGTCACTTTGTTGGGCTGGGCCATGCATGCCATAAAATGTAACACAAGTACCAGAGATATAAACTTTATAACGGTGATTTCAGATGCTGAATGGCAATAGCAGGTGAGTGGCAATAGCAGGCTTGATTGGATTAGGTGTGATATGCAGAGGGGAAGTAAGGGTGGAGATACCAGCATTGGTAATAAGACAGGAAACCTAGGTCCCAATTTTGTCCAGGAGGATGCAAAGAATAAATGAACATAACTTGGACATTAGAAACCACAACATTCAGTTGCTGACCTAAAAGTAGCAATGCTCTTACAAAGGAATTTCAAAGGGAGATTAGAAAGAAATACTGATGAACTGCAATCGATAATGAAGCTTAAGACAATGCATCCTCCAGGACTGAACTGACACCTAGTTTTCCTGTCTCATTACCAATGTACGCTATTATCATTTGGCATTTGAAATCACTCCACTCTCTCAAGATATAAGGACCAATCCAAATGTTCTAATTCCTAAACAGGTCTTTTTGAGGAAAAATAAAATCTAGACAGGAACAGAGAAATCAAATCTTTTTTTTAACTTTTCAGAATAAGCCAAAATAATTTCCTCAATGTAAATTGTGCTTGTCAGAAGAATCTATCCATTCATCCATCCTCCCTCCCTCTGAAGAAGTGTGCTTGCACACAAAAGCTTATACCTGGAAAAAAACCATTGTTAGTCTGAAAGCTGCCATGGGACTCAAACTTTGTTTTCTCTCTCTTTCTCTCTCTCTTTAGGCCCCGAAGGAAGGAGCAGGTACTCTCTCCCCCCCCTCTTTCCCCCCCCCCCCTCCCCCCCAAAAGAAGGAGAAACAGCCCCAGAGAAGGGAGCAAAAGCTCTGTGTGTGTGAGAGAGAGGGAGGGGCACTTGTCTTTGTATCTCTCCCGCATGAAGCAGGAAGCAGCCACTGAGGGAGTCGTGTGTGGGGGGAAGGCAAGAGGAAGAAAACAGGAAGCAGGAAGCAAAGAGACACTAGGGGATCTGGGAAAAAAGCACACTTTGGTACAGCTGTAGCAGCACCCCTGGAAAATAGGAGAAGAAAGTTGCTCGTGAGCCGGATCTGAGCCATGTGGGGGCCGAATCCAGCCTGTGGGTCATATGTTTAACACCCCTGGTTTACAAGGTAGCAGCTTATGACCAAGCAGGTACAACTTTTGAAAAACAAAAGAATGTTTCAAATTATTGGATATTAGGTGCTGGGAGATTTACCCAGACCTATGGTGGGTCTAACCTGGTTCAGAAATGGCTCAGGCTAGCCCAATATCATCAGTTCTTGGAAGCTAAAGAGGGATGGACCTTGGTTAGTACCTGGATGGGAGACCACCCAGGAAGTCCAGGATTGCTATGCAGAGGTGGGCAATGGCAAACCACCTTTGCTTCTCTTGCCTTGAAAACCTTCTGGGGTCTCCATAAGTTGGATGCGACTTGACAGCACTTTTCACCAGCACTGTGGCTCAGCAGAAGAGAATGTGCTTTGCATACAGAAGGTCCAAAGATCAATCCCTGCTGGCAGCTGTAGTTCAAGGGCAGCAAGTGTCAGGAAAGATTTTAGTCTGCCTGAGACCTGCTGCCAATCGCAGCAGGCAATACTAAGTGAGATGGTCTGATTATATGACTTGATAATGCTGCTACATGCATTGCTAACTTCTCTGAAGCATCGATTTCACCATTTTCTAGTTTCCACAGTAGGGAGAAGCCTCTGCATCCTTACACAGCAGTATACAGGAAAATGGACTCCTCCAGACCCATGATCTTAAGTTGGCATTATCCACATCCTGCTGATAAACCCAAAACTTTCAGTTCTTTCAAAATGCAAGAAGCTTACTACCTATTTGGCAGCCATCAGCTTCCTGGGTTTTCTGAAATGATTTCACTACTGGGATACCTTAAGAAATAAAGTATCCGTCACATTACAAACCCATCTGGAAATTAAATGTCAAAGATAAATGAAGTAGAAAGGGAGGGGAGGGAAAAGAACATAAAGTCAGTGTCTCTATAGGGAAGACACAGAGTGTTCTGAACAAATTTATTAAAAAAAGAAAATAGAACGTTTGCTCAGCACCAGATGCATGCTTTGATTCACCGTGAAACAGATTAACTGTTATCTTGATGCAATTAAAATGCAATTTCTCTTTTCTTCAGTGAACTTATCTTAAAAATAGCTAATCCTACAGTGTCCCATTAGAGTTCCCCCTACTTAAAAACATATTCCTGATTTATGGTTGATACACTAGAATGTATGAAAAATTAAGTAACACTTATGACCTAACCCAGAAATAGCACCCTACGGTTATACAGAAGCTGTGCGTGGCTATTCTTCTAAGGGGGGGGGGAAATGTTATCTTACACTTGATTTTAGAAAACTATTTTAATCTCATAGCACATTCAGGTCATGGATAATAATGGTGATCAGAATTTATTAGGTTTTGTAAAAAGTGAAATTCAAAGCAAATTTGTTGGGGACCCTCCTGAGGCAAAGCATCCAGGAATTAACAAATGATACCAAGTTTTGTTAAGACTAGCATTTTTTCCTAGATTTCAACTAAAAACACATTAAAAAAATATTAGGGAGAATTCTTCCTCAGGTGAACCTTCAGAGAATATGTCATCTATATCTATATCTATATCCTGCTTTCCTCCCCAGAGGGATCCAGTGTGTCTCATGGCATTGTTCTCCAGTACGGAGCAAGGAGAGAAATGGACTAGCCCAAGATCATCCGGTGAGCTTCCATTGTAGAATGGGGATTTGAACCTGGGCCTCCTAGAACCTCATCTGACAACCTAACCATTACTCCATACTGGATCTCTGGTGATAGATCAAATAATCCAGGCATGACTAGCAACACTTCTGAAGTTTTTGTTGTTGTTGATACATCGTCATTGTTGCTTCACACCAGACCTGCACAATTTCTCACCAAACAAACTGAATGTAATACATCCTGTGTAAATGGTATCTCAAGAGGGATCTCCTGGGTGGGTTTGTTTTTTTTACCATTTGCCTGGAATTACAATAATAGTGGTAGGTTGTCTCACCAGGGAGCGGTGGCGCAGGCGGTAAGAGATGCCTGCATGTACATCTGGCCGAACAGCTTTGGCTGTTTGAGCCCCACCGCGGCCGGGGTGAGCACCCGGCCCTATGTCCCAGCTCCCGCCCACCCAGCGGCTCGAAAGCCCGTTAAAGGGCGATTAGACTAATGGGTACCTGCTACTAGAGCGGGGGGGCACCCGTCCCTGCATTGCGGCGGCGAGCGGTGGCAACGGCGGTGGAGAAAATGGTGGATGGCAAGGCAAGGAGCGAGTGAGCGAAGGTGGCCGGACCAACTGGCACGGAGGTGGAGCAACGCAGCAGGCCGGAGCCTCATCAGGACAGAGGCCACAGCGGGGCATGCACGGAAGTGCGAATGGTCCTGGCCTGGAAATGGGATCGCTACAGCTGGAAGGGAACATCAAAAGACCAGCACCAGAAAGGACGCCGCCGACTACCTCCCGCAAAAAGACCAAGAAAACGACCGAAGATCCGCCGCAAGAAAAAGGGTGCCTGGTAGGGTAGTCACCACCCCTATATGTCTGTGGCCCTAGGTTAGATTCTGTAAAAATGTGATTAGCACCCTCTGTAAGCCGCCCAGAGACCCCCAGGGGTTAGGGCAGGATAGTAAATCGAATAAATAAATAAATAAATAAACAAACAAACATGGTGGACCACCATGCATGGATGGCAAGCTTTATTCAGCTTGAGAGATCACATCTACAAGTGTGCCTTGGAACACTATGAAGGCAAAATTATATTTTTTCCCCTAAGCATTTGATTCCATTCCATGCTCTATGTAATGTTGCAGTTCTTTGCCATTGCTTTCAGAATGCTCCCTTTCTATTTTGAATCCCCCTCCCAACATTATTTGCACTATCAATGAGAGTAAGGATTAGTCAAACAACAGTTTTATAAGGCACATTATTTTATGACATGTTTTGATTTTTACTACGTTTATTTTTATCTGAAATCCTGAAACTTTGTACATTTGCCTACAAAACAGGCTTTTATATTACCTTCTTAATTCTTCATTTGGCAAACAAGGTTGAAATGTCATTGCTTCCTCTTCTACTCAAAGGATGATGGAACACCACACAGCGACTGATGCTTTAAAGGAGGCACATCTCCCTTTGGATCAAATTCCCATTAATGAATGATTCTGATGTTATCCGTCAAGATGTGAACTTTGGGGAAATAATCCCTTAATCAGATGTCTACAGAAAAGTTTTCTTAGCCGGAAGTAACTCACATATTTCACTGTGCTATCGATTTGCCCCACCAGTATCAAGACAAAAGGAGGAGTCTCCTTTCTGTGAAAGGTGATTTTATATTTTACAAGTTAGAACCCCACAAAGAATCACAAAGAATGGAAGGGTAAGCATAAATGAATAGGAAATCCCCCCCAGTACCTAAGTTGCAAACACAGCTAAACTCACTCTGTATCTCAAAAATTCAGCATTATTCTGCTAATGCCTTTACTACCGATGCCTGAGGTACATAATGAGAAAGCTGCTCATCTCACCCTGAAATCTGATACAAAAAGGGACTTTTTTTGATGTGGTGGTAGAGGCTGAAGGTTGGGGAGTGGAAATTTCACAGCATGCATTATGCCAGACCTAATTTAAGCCCCTTCTTACCTAGCCCTGAAGCTCAGAAGTCTAGTGTTACAGCGCAGATCTTTTGTTTTTTTAAGATGCTACTTTCCTAATTTGGGCTTCATCCACACAGTGGTGATTATACATGTTGTTTTCATTTTCACTGTGATTGCAGAGGCATTTGCGGTGGCCATGGATTCCCATCTCACTCCCATCATTGTATGCCTTCCTCTCCCCCTTCTTTTCTAGTCAGTCAGGGAGTGGAGAGGGAGTGCTTGCACCTTTCTCCTTTTATTGCTACAAGAAAAAAAAGAGAGCTGGGATTTTTTTAAACATCAAAGCTAGGAATTCAGAAGAACTAATAGATCATAATGTTATCACATTATAGTTGTTGTTCAGTCGCACAGTCGAGTCTGACTCTTCGCAACCCCATGGACTGCATCACGCCAGGCCTTCCTGTCTTCTGCCATCCCTTGGAGTTTGCCCGACCTCCTGTTCACTGCATGGATAACACTGTCTAACCATCTCATCCTTTGCCGATCCCTTCTTCTTTTACCTTCAGTCTTTCCCAGCGGGTGCTCCCATCTCATTTGGTAGCCAAAGTATCTGAGCTGTATATTATACATTATAGAACAACAATTACCTCATCTTTTCTTTTTCTTTTTTTAAAGAAATAAATAAAAAAACCCAGTGGCGCACAAGGAAAAATGGTGGTCATGAGGGATTGACAGAAGGAAAATGGCCTTCAAAAGACCTTCAAAAGCATGTTCCTTCCTATACAAACCACATGCAAGTACACTTGCAGTGCACCCCTAAACATAGTTACACCATTCTAAATCCATCAGAAGAGTGTAACTGCTTAGGATTCTTCAAAAAGACTGTATTCCAGAGGTCCCCAGTGTACTACCCACAGATATCATGGCACCCTTGGACACCTTTCCTGGCATCCACCAAGTGGTTTTAGAAAGTGGTTGGGGGCAGCTGGGGCTTTTGCCCAGCAAGGCTTCTGATCGGCCATTGGAGATTTGATTGGCTGCACAGACTTTTAAAAATGTTGCTTCAGCAGTAGCTGCCACCAGAGCACAATGATCTTCATTGTGTGCCTGAAAGTAAACTGAGGCAGCCATTTTTTTGGCTGGCTCCACCTCCTGTGGTAGCCACTTTGTTGCTGCGCCCATTAAACTGCATCAGAATTCCAAAGGTGCCCAGAGGCTCAAAAAGGTTGGGAACCCCAAATCATAGCAAAGCAGGTTTGGGAAAGATCAGAGCAAAGCAGGGGAAAACCTTGAACTTGAATTAGAGGACAACATTGTATGGATGCTAAATGAAAATGTGCTCCAATTTGGAAGCAAAAGCAGAGCTAATTTCTGTGTGGAAACAGTCTTGGGTTATTATCTTCTCAATTTCCATGTGAACATGAGTCTGGAAAGCAGTTATTGCCTCACACTCCCACCACATATGAAAAACTATTAGCAGGTGTAACACAAAGAAACACACAAAACAAAGGGGCCAAGTGAATAACAAAATCCAAACAATTGTTCAGCATACTCCTGAAAACTGGAAGGATTCATTTTACTACATGATAAATTTAGAGTCGAGTCCAGAAATGATATCTTCCCATGAAAGCTCTGATGTGAATTCCACAGCCCCGAGGTTACATGTCAAACCAACAAAGGCAAGGTAGTGCCATATCATTTTGCAGGAGGTAAGCAGCGACAGTGTAGTGATCAGAAGTTAAAAGTTATACAAAAAGGGGAAGCTTAACAGGGTGTTAATTGCTTATTAGTCTGTGAACAGAAACCAGAAGAAAGGAGAATGCCTGCTGTGGTTATGGAGCTGAAGACCATACTGCGTTATTATTTTTGCTTAAAGGCAATGGAAAAATCTAATTTCAAACCACAGCCTCTATCGCAGACTTTAGTTGTAGCAAATGTAAAAATAAATCTAGATGTGTTCAACTGGCCAGTGATTGTAATGAACTATTATTGTGTTCAAATATACAGACTGAGTAGATGTGAAGCACACTTTCAAACCTGATAAAAGAACTTAAGAGAAGTCATGTTGGATCAGGCCAATGGCTCACCCAGTCCAACACTCTGCCACACAGTAGCCAAAACCCAAGTGCCATCAGGAGGTCCACCAATGGGGCCAGAACTCCAGAACTCCCACTGTTGCCCCCCCCAGGACCAAGAATACAGAACATCACTTGCCCCAGACTGTGAGTTCCTATCTATATCTTGTGGCTAATAGCCACTGATGGACCTCTGCTCCATATGTTTATCCAATTCCCTCTTGAAGCCATCCATGCTTGTAGTTGCCACCACCTCCTGTTGCACTGACTTTCATGTGTTAATCACACTTTGGATGAAGAACTACTTCCTTTTATCTATTCTAAGCCGACTGCTCAGCAATTTCATTGAGTGCCCACGAGTTCTTGTATTGTGAGAAAGGGAGAAAAGTACTTCTTTCTCTGCCTGCTCTATCTCATGCATAATCTTGTAAATCTCTATCATGTCACCCCCCCCCCAGGTTCATCAAAAATGATATCAGCATATCACTGGGGAACACCAGAGATGCTCTCGTATTTGCGCAAAACTCTATGATTAAACTATAGAGAATGATTAAACTATAGAGAACATCACCTGCAATGCACTGACATCACTTTCAATGTGAGCCCTCCCCCCCCACCACCATCCAGTACGTCCCTGGCAACCATGGTCCAGAGATGAATGAGAAATGAATCAAGATGCTCTGTTTTATAGTAGCTTTCCCTCTTCTAGATTTTTTCAACCCCATTCCATGTCCTTAAAGAGAATATAAATAACCACCAAACTACACGTTACATGGGAGATCCACAGTTAGATCTCCCAACAGTTTCTGCAATAGGCATGAGGGACCCAAGTCGGAATGGGGCAATGTCTCCTGACACATTTCCCTGATAGCAACTTTTCGTTTTATGTGCTAACACCTGTGGTATTGAGTCTTTGATTTGTGAGTGTCATCAGGATTGGATGAATGTTGTTCTTGTTCAGTCGCACAGTCCGACTCTTCGCGACCCCATGGACTAGATCCCGCCAGGCCCTCCTGTCTTCCGCTGTCCTCTGAAGTTTGCTCAGTTTTATGTTCGTTGCATCGATGACACTGTCCAACCATCTCATCCTTTGCCGTCCCCGTCTTCTTTGACCTTCAATCTTTCCCAGCATCAGGGTCTTCTCCAGTGAGTGCTCCCTTCTCATTTGGTGGCCAAAGTATTTGAGCTTCATTTTCATTATCTGGCCTTCCAGGGAACAGTCAGGGTTGATTTCTTTTAGGATTGACTGATTTGATCTTCTTGCAGTCCAAGGGACTCTCAAGAGTCTTCTCCAGCACCATAGTTCAAAAGAATCTATTCTTCGGCGCTCGGCCTTCCTTATAGTCCAACTCTCGCAGCCATACATGACTACTGGGAATACCATTGCTTGGACCATGCGTATTTTTGTTGGCAGGGTGATGTCTCTACTTTTTATCATGCTGTTTAGGTTCACCATCGCTTTCCTCCCAAGTAGCAGGCGTCTTTTAATTTCATGGCTGCAGTCACAGTCTGCGGTGATTTGGGATCCCAGGAACGTGAAGTCTGTCACTACTTCCACGACTTCCCCTTCTATTTGCCAAGGAGTGATGGGACCGGATGCCATGATCTTAGTTTTTTTGATGTTGAGCTTCTAGCCCATTTTTGCGCTCTCCTCTTTTACCCTAAGCAAGAGGCTCTTTAGGTCCTCTTCACTTTCTGTCATTAGAGTGGTATCGTCTGCATATCTGAGGTTGTTGATCTTTTCCCCAGCAATCTTAATCCCCGCTTGTGATTCATCCAGGCCAGCATTTCGCATGATGTACTCTGCATATATATCAAATAAGCAAGGTGACAATATACATCCTTGTCGTACTCCTTTTCCTATGCTAAACCAATCAGTTGTTCCATATCCGGTTCTAACTGTTGCTTCTTGTCCCTTATACAGGTTTCTCAAGAGACATGTGAGGTGGTCTGGTACTCCCATCTCGTTAAGGACCTGCCATAGTTTGTTGTGATCCACACAGTCAATGAAGCAGAAGTAGATGTTTTTCTGGGACTCTCTTGCTTTCTCCATAATCCAGCGAATGTTGGCAATTCGATCTCTCGTTCCTCTACCTCATTTTGTACTTGCTCTGTAAGTGTGACCATCAAGCATTTGCTCCCTACACCTTTCTTTTGATCAGCTGTGAATTTCTGTGCACTTGTCTTCATGGATGAACATGTGATGCATAGTTTTTCAATGCACTGTCAATATGCACTGTCAACCTTTGCTTTAACTCAGTGATCCCCAGTGTGGCACCTATTGGGCACTGTGGTTCTATGATATTTATTTGCTTCTTCTCCAAAGCATCTCAACCCCAAAACAAAAAGCTAGTCAGAGCTTTCTTCTACTTCTTTGAAGTAGAATGTGCTTCAGATGAACCCAAGAGGCATCACCTTTATGTTAACAGGAAGAGCTCATCCAGAAACATCTGCCTCGGCGATAAGAGGATGCTTAGCCTACAACCACCCAACATTTTTTGACTGGCCCCAGTTACCCATGACAGCCATTTTATGGTGATACCAGTTCTCAAAATTCCAAAAGAGCTCACAGGCCCAATGAGATTGGGGACCACCAATTTAGCTCATCCTGGAAATCCACCAAAAAAGAAAATTTGACAGGACGTGGCAAAGCTTACCTTATCTGCTGCAGATATACGAAGACTAAGCAATTCGTCTTCAAGTTACTAGAAACAACTCTGTCCAACCCTGGGCCCAGTAGTACCAAACAGAGATGGCGGTGGTTAACAAGAAGCCAACAGACATTTGGCAGAAATGGACACTCTACCATCATTACACCACATGGGGAGGGGAGGTGTGCTGATTGGGACTAGGACACCAGAACCCCCCTGAAAGCGATGATAGCCTAATAATTTAAAGTAAATTGAAGTACTCTGATTTAATCTGCATTGATCAGAGTGAACCCAGCACAGTTTAAACCTGAGCTCTAAATGTTTATGGACCGGGGTGTAGGATGCCTGTTGGGAGAGGCAGCCGATCCCTGAATGACATCCCTATGCCAAAATGCCGGAGCACATTTTCAAAGTGACCCCGTCAAGGCTCATTGTGACTGAATCTTCTTCAACTGAACTTCTGATAAATGGTTCATGATTGTATGCTGATTTTGTCAGAAGCGCCATTCAGGCATGAACAATGCATCCGCTGGCAGCAAGGTCATGGCAGAGGAAGCTTCCTTCCCACAAACGCAGGCTTGCTAAGCTCTCAGTCTTTTTTAAACCTAGTTTTGATTCAAAACTCTACCCAACTTTGTCCATACTGGGAATGCTGTTGGACTCCCCCTGATTGGAGCACCTAAGGATGTTCAAAAGAGAGCGGGGGGAGTTGAAAAATCTAGCTAGGGGAAAAAAAGAATAATCTTCATCCTGACTTGAGAAGTTGCGGGCTCTCCAGCCAAGTTTTCTTTTCCTTTGGAGACTTTTTGCAGACTCAGCCTTCAGCACTTTGTGTGCACTTCTGAGAAAATGAAATTAAAATGGAATCACTAATAGAGCCTCCCAATACCAAACTCTACTGCTGGGTTTGCTGCTATGTCTTCCAGAAGAGTGGAGGGAGCCCTTGTGTATTAAATGATAGATTACTGTTTATAGCATGGTTTTAATTATAGCTCCTCACTCCTAAGAAAATGAACCTTTCAAAGTCAGAATCCTAGTACCTCTGTCTGTTTCGAGGTGCTAATAGAAACTGAAGTGCATTCCTTTGAAAAGGTTAGAGAATGACCAATCTTCATTGCCACATGTACTTGATTTAAAAAACAAAAACAAAAAGGGGCAGCACTGGCCAAATTAGCAGCTGTTAAAAGGTATACAGTGGGTTGCACAGAGTAACTGCAACAAGCTATATCCCCCGTAAGTCCATGGCTGTGGTCACACACACAAAGTAACCCACTTTCAATCCACTTCCAGTGCACTTTCCAGCTGGATTTTACTTTGTGAATTGGCAAAATCCAGTCAGAAAGTGCATTGAAAGTGGATTGAAAGTGGATTATTTAGTATGTGCGACCGCTGCCCATGTAACACGTTTGTTAGAGCCTCTGGAAACATTTGATTAGATATTTATCAGGGTCTCCTAACTCTAGTGGCTGACTCTGTATCCAGCTTTACCCAAAGCTAAAAATAAAACTCTAGCCACCACACATCAATGAAAATTGCAATGGAACTTGAATGCTATGCGGAACAAAGCTGCAAAGAGGCTGGCCCCAAATACAAAAGTGACTAGAGGTCTGCACCATCTTGGGAAAAGGACAAAGGAAATACAATATCCCCCCCACCCCCATCCAATGAGACCTCTGAACTGTTACAAGAAGTCAGACGGAATATTGTAGGAGATACCACTTAAAGAAGCAGGTAAACTCAGAATATGAAACAAACCACACACAAAGAGGAAAGAACTTTGATGTGAAGCACTCGTAGTGAGTCAATCTACACATCACTGTACATATATATCTCTCTCTCTCTCTCTCTCTCTCTCTCTCTCTCTCTCTCTCTCTCTCTCTCTCTCTCTCGGCCTTGGTCATTTTACCAAGGCCAAGAGAGCACATGCACATCAATTAGGTCACTTGAAGATTGTTTTCTCTTATTTGAATACACACATAAATGGCACACAAGATTATTTGTATACTGTATTCCAATTCTGGAATCATTTTAGAAATGCTCCCAGTTCTTCTGAAATGTAGCACAGAGTGAAACTCTGAAATAATAAAGAAAAGGATTTAGAGACGTTAACTCCTTTGGACTCAGAAGAGTACAGAGAATACTCCTAAATCCAGTGCATACTACAAATGGTCAGATCAGGTAGTAAAATGATGTGAGGAGGGTATTATGAGGGGCACATATGCACACATGCACATGCATGTGCGCGCATGCACACACACAAGGCTATAAAGGGACTGTATTCCAATTCTGGAATCATTTTAGAAATGCTCCCAGTTCTTCTGAAATATAGCACAGAGTGAAACTCCGAAATAATAAAGAAAAAGACTTGGAGACGTTAACTCACCTGTGGACTCAGAAGAGTACAGAGAACACTCCTAAATCCAGTGCATACCACAAATGGTATGAGTGGTCAGATCAGGTAGTAAAATGGTGTGAGGAGGGTATTATGAGGGACACACATGCACATGCATGCACGCACACACGCACACAAACGCAAGGCTATAAAGAAAAAAAAGTTGTATCATCAAAGGACCATGAAATGCAAGAAGGGACCAACAGCAGAAGTGAGAAGTAACCAATAATAGAAAGATATCACCTTCCTTTTTTAATTTCTTTTGTTCTGGAACCAACAGCCACCCCCCAATAAGTAATTAAATACAGATCAGTTAGACAGGGCTAAATAGGGACAGGACTGACAAGGAGATAGATCTTTTCCTTTCCATGTCAGAATGATGGCTGTCAAAGGGAAGAAACAATCCCGTATATCCATCTCCTTCCCTACGGTCTCTTCTCTGCATTGGTCAAAGGTAATCTCCCCCTCCCCCCAAGGAGCAGTCAGAATCTGGCAGCTTGCAGCTCCAGAGACACATTTTGGAAACCCACAACCCATTTTGACATTGCAAGTGAAATATAACCTTTATTGCCACTTAAAGCCAATCAGCTGTAGACGTTCCCATAATGAATATTCATCAGGTAATGAGCAACACTCTTTAAATACTTTCAGCCTTTGTCTCCACAACACTGTATCATTTAGGATTATTGCTATATTTGACATGGGCTCTGTTTGGGCTGTGTATGCAACAGACATGTACAAGAGCGATTATTTCTAAGAACTGAAGGTGTATTCAAGAGATATGGATGAATTGCCTCATTACTTCTGCATAGAGGAATAGCAAATCCTCTATAAGCCATGGCTGTGAAGATGGTGCATGTCAAAGACTCTATTTCTTTCTTTACATATATACATCAGAAAGAAAGTTAAAAAAACTCTTCTGGTATGACAGGATCTTGGAGAAGTTACAGGAAGAGTTGTGCAAAGCTACTGCAGAGCTGGTGGCAAGGAAAAAAAGAAGAGAACTCAGAGAGTTCAAGGGCATGTTAATGACAGAAGTTGGTCCTGAAGAATTGCATCTGAGCATGAGTTCTCTTTGCAGTTGCCCTTTGTGATGTGATCTGAGATGACAGCAGAGGTTCTTGTAAAGTCTACAAGATTCTGATCATGTCAAAAATTCATTGTAATGATATCTCTCTAGGACAGGCCAACTCTCGTGTAACCACAAATCCTTGCAAAGGCCTGTAACTGAATTAGAAAAGTGTTATGTGAAGGCAGTGACATTGATGTACTTGGATATGACAAGAAGGACATGTGAGCTGGTAGAGTCAACCGGTTTGTGCTAAAATAGCTAGCTAGCCATGTTCTATCTGTAGTCTGCCATATGTCTTGCAAGAATATGAAGCATTTTTCTGCCATCTCTGAAAAGAATCACGAGAGCTGCCTTGAACCTGGGCACTTTGATTTTGCTGCAGCTGTCGCCCTAGATAAAGGAAGGTCATTCTTCATATTCTTTACTAAGGGCTCTTTCAAAATGCAGTGATTTCTTAGGTATTGTGAATTCATTTGGTTCTCTGCTTTGGTAAAGGGACAATAAGCAATAATCTGAGTGAGGGATGCTTCTCCCATTGCATTTTCATAAACACAGATGTCTACATGCAAGAAGACACATTATGTATGTAACACAAGAATGGACTAATCAGTTGATATAGTCCAGATGGGGACTGGTTTGGATGTTACTCACTGTCCTTAAAAGTCACTGAAAATGTCTCCCCTATGTGGTCCATCCAAATGGCAGGCAGTTTTTAAAAAAACTTTAAATAAATCAATTTCCATCTTGCACCAGTTAAAGTGAATGGCATATTTACATGCTTTGTTTCCATGTGGATAGTCTTCTCATTTAGATTAGGAGAGGGAGTTCCATGGATGTGCCAGAGAGCTTCCCCAAAGCCAGAGACTCTGGGTGACTGCTCCTGTAAAACACAGCTGGTTGACAGTGGCTGGGAGTGGCTCAGAGAAAGGTGGACCCACTGCCAGGCTGGCCCTGCCTACTGTGAGGCAACAGTTCTCGTGAGAGATCACAGTGGCTAGGGGGCATGTGCCAGGCTGCCTTTCAAAATAGGTGGGAGGGTCTGATGAGGCCATAACTAGACAGTGGGAGATGGAAGAGAAATACAGTGTTTGACGCCAGTGGGCAATAGTTGCAAGTGACATCAGGAAATGGGACAGTGGGACAGACACTCACAGACTACTGTACATGGAAAGTGCAATCCTAATCATGTATAAGCCCCATATAATTCATAGGGACTGACTCCATAATTTGCATCCTTAGGACTGCAGCCTCAGTTATAGCAGCTAAACAAATCAACCATCACAACCAAATCCAAGTATACTAGAAATACTTTTTAATTGACAAAGGGTGTGTGTCATTGGATATGCGTGTCATACGGTTTCTGTATATAGTTAATATGTACAGTGTGGAACACATCCTTTCTATATGGATAATATACAGAATGCTGATCTATTGATGAACAAATAATGTTGGAAAATGTGTACATTTTATGTGGAAAATCCAACGCTAAAAATGCAGACGGACTGAAAATAAAGATCATTTACACAAGGAAGGAGTGACCACTTCCCTAGTTATAAGGCATGATTAGATTTTGCTACCTGTGCACAGCATTATATCTTGTAGTTCAGTTTTCCAGCAAGATGGAACTCTGTGCAACTAAGTTACAACTGATAGATCATATCTGAAACCAAAAAAATTTTCCTGGGAAAAAGTGCCTGGGAAGGAAGGAACATTTCTGTTGCTGACCCACACCTGAAGTCATTTTCATTTGCTCTGGATTGCTTTGCTTCCTTCCATAAAGACTATTACACAAGACACATTTGGCATTTCAAGCTTCACAGGTTTCTGCATTCAATATTTCAGCTGGAACATGGTGGTGAGGGGCACATATTCACATACTTGATCATTGCTAAACTGACTTTTGGGCTCATTTTGCCAGTAAAAGTCACCCTGGGGTTGAGACCAAGCATGACAAAAGTTCAGTCATCCAGGACCTTGTTTTACAACCATCTGTGCAATGTGGCCTTCTAGTGTAATGATCTGGATCAAAGCTGAGCACCATTGATAAGAATTCAACCCAACTTTCTGAAAGAGCTGGGGTTCTCCTTAGGGCCCTGTGCGCTGACCTTCCCCGACCTGGTTGAACTTGAAAGCTGCCTGTATCACAGCATGAAACCTTAAGCTAGAGGCAAAATGAGGAGGGAAATATCTGACACAGCTAGGATTACATCTTTCTGCCTTAGAGCAGTGTCAGAGGGACAAGCTGCCCCTTGGAAGGATACCCTTCTGGAGCATTTTGGCCTAGTTACTGCATAAACACTTCCTCCATCAGCATATATAGAGCTTAAGCTTATTCAGGAGATCAGAATGACTCACATGATAGACAGACAGACAGACAGACAGACAGACAGAGATTAGATATAGAGATATAGTTTGAGAAAGGGGGAAAAAAGAGGTGTGACATGGTACTGAGTGGAAGATGAAACTTTTTATATTTATTCATTGACCAAACACTGAATTGTCAGTGCTTGATGTTTTTTTTAAAAAAAGGAAACTAGCAATTTTCTTGTATGAAATTTATTCAAAGGGACAAAAACAACAAAAAAAAACCCACAAAAAATTACTACTGTGAAATACCATTTTTTGTTGTTGTGGGAACAGGCAAAATACTGCAAAACAGTGAGCTTTTACGTTCTTTCCAAGGTCCATCAGGCTGGATGTTCAGTACAAAAGCAAAGCAAAACAAAGCAACAATGAAGAGAAGAGAAAATCTTACAGGCCATGGTGGAGAACATGTATTGGAGCATTGCTGAAGCAGATTCTCACATGGAAGTGAACAAGCTGAATGGAAATTGCAGTTTGGAACCACTGAAAAATAATTCTTGCATATTTCTGCCCTAAGCTCAGGACCTCTCCTCCCTATTTTTACATTACTTTATTCAGAGGCATGATGAGAACTGAAGCTTGCCATAAGAACTAAAAGTAGGACGGAGCTAAATAACCACACACACACAATTTCTGCCCTAATGGACATTTGGGAAAAAAACATTTCTTTACCTTTGCTGTATTCCTAACACTATCCCAAGTGTTATCCCCTTGCAGAAACGTTAAAGTTATTTGTTCACTTTCATTTGCTCTTTTATTTACAAAAAATAAAATAAAATAAACCACTATCCTCCAAGAAAACACTATCCTCCAAGAAAACAATCTCTTTGCTATTTTACATCTAAAACTTACCAATGACATCCAGAAATTACTGATTTAAAGTTCCTCTTTAAAGCTGATTACAATATATCAACCAAGAATAGGATAAGGGCTGTATCTTTTTCCCAAACAGGCTCCTGGCAGGTACCGTCACTAATGTGAACACGCCACATACTTAGAGTTTAATTCTGCAAGATGAGGTGGTGAAATCTAGTATGATAGCTTGGGCTAGAGATTTAGGTCATAATATAGAGCTAAATCAATGGTTGAAGTTGTGAGACACAATTATGAAAATTACAAGAGCAGTTGCTTTTAAAGAAAATATTTATAAAGTAGCACATAGATGGTATTTATACCCATCTAGACGATCCAAATACTCTAAGGCAGTTTCTAATATCTGTTGGAAATGCAAGCAGAACATAGGTACATATCTGCATATGTGGTGGACCTGCAGCAAAGCTAAAGAATACTGGTTGATTATTTGTAAAATGTTAAAGAAAATTATTGACGATTCAATACCATTAAAACCAGAATTGTTTCTGTTTAATATGATACCAGAGGTATATGGAAAAGTAGAAAAAAATTTATAACGGCAGCTAGAATATTCTACGCCAAATACTGGAAAACGGATAAAGTTCCAGACAGGACAGAAGTTATACAAAAACTGTTTAATGTCGCTGAAATTGATAAAGTATCATGCATATTAAAAGGGAAAGATGAATCTATTTTTGGAAAAAAATGGATTAAACTGTATAATTGGAAATTGAGCCTGAAGGGTTAGGACAAAAAGTTTGGTTATAGAATATGGAAGACAAGGCTGCTGTAAGCTCTTCCATAGCAAGTTTGTATAAATTATCGATTACACGTTTGTTCATGGCTTTGAAGAAAACGTAATAAAAATATACTAAAAAAACCCCAGCAATAATAAATTCAGTGTGCATTGCAATAGGATTTGACTGGACTACCCAGCTTTGTCAATTCTTCTGCCATTCAACCAATCTCAAGCTGCCACATGTAATATTTTTAAAAAATTATAATGGACTAGGACCGCTCTTAACTCAATGGCAGCTGTCCATGGTCCTGAACCATTTGGCTAGTTCATGTAATTTAGGACAAAACAGGTCTTAACATCATGTCCTAAAAGCACAGCCACTGCTCAACAAATTAAGTGAGGGGAGGTAAGCTTCACTTAGGAAAAAGTGACAAACTCTTCCTACTGTCCACTTCTCTCCATGTCCCACAAATTCCCAAGCAGCTCCTTTGTACTCCTTTGGGTTCACTT
>NW_015170897.1:116216-183148 GCF_001447785.1 Gekko japonicus | reverse complement strand
AAGGATGTTTCACTGGGGGAAGGAAAGGCATTTACTTCTTGCTCAAAGCTTCCATACCACAAATTGCACCCTCATACCACCAATTTGCATAGGGGAACTGGAAGCTGGGCACAAAGGCTTAGTTCTCACTGAGGTGATAAACTTGCATCCAGGCTGTGCCTCTTCAGCCTGCAGGAGGGAGTTCAAATTCAATTCTTCCATATAAAGACTGATTATTGGACACTGACAACTAGTTCAGTTGGCCCTCCCCATTTATGGATTTGTGAATCACAATTTTACTTATGTATGGTCTGGAGCCTGTTTTTTACTGCCACTGTGCCATCACTGAAATCATTATATATTAAATTTTGTGGGATATTTGGTTTTTTTGTTATTGGGAGGAGGAAGAACCTGTACCTCCTATTATTCACAGATTTTGTCATTCACAATGATCCCAGGAACAGATCTCCATGAATGGTGAGGTTCTATTGCATGGGAACAAAAGACAAAGCTAGAATCCTCCTCCCTTATATGACAGTTTTCTTTGAGAAGGCATGTTATGTGCTATGGAAAAAACCCAACAATTCAATAACATACCTTCCCTGCAATGTCAAGTGATACAGTCTAGGTTCAGGTTTGCCACCACAGTAAAAACTAAGCAATTACACTTTATTTAAATAGAGGATGTAAGGTAAAGGTAAAGGTTCCCTTGCTCGAAAGCCAGTCGAATCCGACTCTAGGGTTGCGGTGCTCATCTCCGTTTCAAAGCCGAAGAGCCAGCGCTGTCCGAAGACGTTTCCGTGGTCATGTGGCCGGCATGACTAAACACCAAGGTGCACGGAACGCTGTTACCTTCCCACCGAAGTGGTACCTATTTATCTACTTGCAATTTCTTGCTTTCGAACTGCTAGGTTGGCAGGAGCTGGAACTAGAGACAGGAGCTCACCCTGTCTTGCGGCACCCGGGTCTTGAACCGCTGAACTACTGACCTTCCACAGCCTGCAGTTCAGCGTCTTAACCACTTGAGCCACCGCAGCTCTAAATAGAGGATGTAGATCTGACTAAAACACACACACACGCATGCACAAAATGCCCTGCATGCACACCATCAGCTTTCCAAAATGCAGATAAGTACAGATGAACTTGGCTTTACAATCTGCTTCTAGCCCTGGGACTTTTATGGGGACTGGTTAGGCTACCAAATATTTTACGCTCTCAGTTTTATTGGCTAGTTTTTAATGGTTGTTAATTTTAATGTTTTTATCTGTTACAGTGTTATCCATTACACTATGAGCTGCCTCAAGCAGGTCTCCAAAAGGATGGCATATAAATGTTTTCAATGCAATAGATAAAAAATAAATAAATCACCATCACCTGGGGGAGGGGGGAATGAGACATATTTTGTGAACAGACCCAAACTTGGGATCTTTCTCAAGACAGGTTACTACTCACAAGTTCCACATTCTGGAAAAAATATGGCTGAAGGGATATCACCTTAGAGGATGTGCATGCGTATGTGGGAGAAGATAATAAATGCAGACTGCAGAATATATGTCCTCCTGTCACCTACTTTAAATGCCATCTAACACTTGAGGCAGATAACTCTCAAGACAGTATGCTAATTCCATATCATAATCCCAAACTACAGCAGGATTAATGACGGCATAAGCAATGCACACATAGAACATTATAGAAATGTCAGCAAAAGGCGATGCACCTGCTTCTCTTACTGCATAAATGCTTGGCTGATGAATAATGTGATTTTCCATGGATGCCAAGCATATAAGAACATGACAGGCTAAACTAAGTAACAGGCTCCACTTTTATTTGATAATACGTCAGATTTGCTATGCAAAACAAATATCCAGTAGAGGGAGAAACAGAATGATTTAATTTCATTTGGGGATGAGCAAAAAAAAATATTCCACTTTTTTCTTTTTATTAATACTTATTGACCCAGTTTGTTTTTACAAGAATTAGCATTTTATTGTTGCATCAATTATTTGGTATTTTATATACACTTCTATGGCAAAAACGTCAAAGGATAACGATGACGGAGCCTGAGAGAGTATTGCCCATGCAAACTCTTCATCATTGCTGCTGCAATTTCAGCCGGGAACAGAACTCAGTGATTGCTCGCACACACACAATATTTCTGGCTTGATTGTTGAAAAGGTCATCAAAATAAAATGAAGGGGGGGCTGCTTCTATGGAAGATGAAGTGCACACACATCACTAAATTAATTCAGTTGTCAAAGATCTAGTCTTTATGCCTGGAGTTGAAGTGGAGGACAGAAAACACAATATTTTATAAATTAATCACACAGTGAAGAAAGCAGACAGAGCAGCCTCTTTGTAGCTAACTGCAGAAAGTGGTTAGCACAAGTAATGGATAGATGGCTGGTCAATTATTTTACATAGGGCAGAAGAAGAACGAAACCCAGGTTTGCCTTCAAATTGTAACTAGGAAATTTTGTTGTTGCAGCAAAACTGATCCTACCTATGGATTTCGCATAGGGAAATAACGTAAGCAGGAACCCACTATTTTTACTGGGGGGGGGGGAATCCTATGGCATTCCATGGGCAACTGACTACACACAAACTGTTCTATGCTATTATTTTAACAAAAAGTAACTCCCATTGAAGAGAAACCTTATGCTGGATTCTGCCTAGTGAAAAGCTGGGTTGCAGGGTTTCCAATTTATCAATGAATGAAATTGATGCATCTATGAATCTGCTTTGTTCAGAGCTACAGTTCCTTCTTCCTGAAAGCCTCCATGTGCTGTGTTTTGCCGATGAGCCTTGAATTTGCTTTCCCCCCCACCCTTACATTCTAGTCTCATTTATTATGAACTAACCCTCAGAACAGTTTTCCCTCCTGTTCAGGCAGAAAATTTCTTGTACTGAAGGTCAAACAGTGTTGTAAAGTCAGAATGAAAAACAATATATTCTGAAGCATGAAGTGCCATAATAATGGCTGGATACAATTGCATGGTGAGCAATATTAATTTTAATAACATTCCTCCACAGGTGCAAAAATATGCAGTCCCTCTTGATGTATAATTCAAGTCACCCTACAACATCTCCCGCTGATTGCAAAGCTAATAAGGACTCATTTTTTACTGTACTTAAACAGATTGCAGAACATTTGAGCCCTGAAAAATGGTAAAGACCCATTTAAATTTCCAGCTCTAGCTAAAAGCTGCACATTTCAAAAAAACAACAACCCAAAAACAGTCATGTAAATAGCATGCGTCAGGTTGCCCAGTTCAACCCTACACAGAAAGAAATCCCCAAAGGGCCTTCCTGACTTATATACACAATGGAGGGCCTTGACACATGCTGTGTGGCACTAGTTACATCTGGGCAGGGCAGGGATGAGACTGGATTTCAAAAGCTGTCCGGCTGGTTGAGAATATCCCAACCTGGATTTCACCTCTTACAAAACGAGTCTTCTTCACTCCATTTTTTCTCATGAACAATGATGTATTTTATTTTATTTTTGAAACAGCATATAAATGACATGCCCTGAGCTGGACAGCCCAGGTCAGCTTGATCTTGTCAAGGGTCAGCCCTGGTCAGTATTTGGATTGGAGACCACCAAGGAATGCTACAGTTTCTATGCAGATGCAGGCAATGGCAAACTATCTCTGAAGTCTCTTACCTTGAAAACCCTGTGGTGTTGCCATAAGTCAATTGCAACGATGGCAAAAAAGACATAAATATGGCATTTTGGGATGGGGCTCATTTGGAAGGTCCCAGGTTCAATCTTCAGCATCTCCAGTTAAAAGTATAGGAAGTGATGTGAAAGACCTCCACCCTAAGACATTGGAGACCTGCTGCCAGTCTGAGTAGACACTACTGACCTTGATGGACCAAGGGTTTGATTCAGTATAAGGCAGCTCCATGTGTTCATTACATTCAAAAGGGGACACAAATAGCATAACAGAGTGGCAGAGAGGAAACCACAAAATCATTGACAGCAACAAAAAGTTAAGAGACCTGAAATCCATGAAAATATGTATTTTTTTTAAAAAAGGGGGGGAAATAGCACAGACATACTGGTTCACTCTCAGCACAGGAAAAACTAGGACCACAATGGTAGCCAGCATTCAAACACAATTTATTTAATTATTTATGAATTTGTTTATTTGAACCACTTCTGTATCACCTTTTGGTACACTGTACACCAAAGGTGGCTTAAGCAATATCAAAATATCAACAAGGTAAGAATAAGAGCAACAATGAACGGCACAGTGATATATAAGGTGATAGAACCAACCAACAATGAAGATTAAAAAGGTCATAGGAAGCCATTTAGAAATCTGAAAAGGTTAAACATTCATCAAACAAGGTTAAGCAAACAGCTAAATAAAATTGATGCATTTCACTCTTTTATAACAGTTAAACATGGAAAGTGTCGAGCAAGCTTCACAGTTTATAGGTCAGTGGGAAATACAGTCAAGGAGAAAGCACTGTGACCTTGTGTGCCCAAATGAAGGCTGGAAGTAGATTCAACAGTGGACTGGTAGTGGAGTAACCTGCTCAGATTCATAGTGAGAACCAGGGAGAAATCAACAATGGGGAAAGGTAATGGAACCAAGGGACCAAGACAGATTTACCTCCTCCTTTTCCTTTCCTTGCAGTCCAAGCAGTGCATATTTTTCTTCCTATCCAGTTCATTTGGGTGGACCCAGTGGTAGATTTCCAGTACTGAAAAGGGGCATATTTATTGGTCCCCCCCCCCCCTGTGATGTACTGATCTCCAAAAGCAGGATGCTTAGTGCCTCAAATTCAGAGAGCTGGGAGATTAAAGGGTTAATGCCTCACTGTGAAGCACAGGTTGATTGACAGGCTATTGCCCACATGCACCCCCCTTTTCTCTGATTGGTCAGCACCAGGTGAGGAGAGCTGAGTGCCCAGGAAAAGGATCTTTTTTCATCTTGCCTTGTCTCTGGTGACACCACCAGACAAGTGGTGTCAGAGAGAAGTAGACAAGTTCACTTGTGAAGTAAGGTGCACAACTCCTTGCCCTTACTGTGTAACATCAAATCTGAGGGAAAGTTCCAAATAAGAACTTTAGTTAAGCATCAGTCACGTTGAACACCATTTGTTTCACTGGCTCAAGAACTGAAGGTCAGTTTTGGCAGGAGGGATCGGTCATTGAGGGAAAGTTCCCAGTCTAGCCAAACAGAAAAGTAATATTACTTATAGGAAAAGGAGAATATTTCCTTCTCAGTTATCCAGTGGGTTCAAAACTGAAGGGAACTCTGGCCTGGGTGAAAAAGGAAATGGTCTTAGACTCCTCTAGAGTCCAAGGGAAAGCTGTAATCCCACAGGGAAGGAGAATAAATACAGGAATAAAATACTAATCTCCAGGAAACTAAGATATTTACTTGAGTCTTTATTAAGACACATCATTACTGTTAAGAAATCTCCAAGACAAACAAACCTCTCACTGTTAAGAACAGAGTCTCTAAGCTTCAACAATACTTTGCAGCCAGTTCAAAATATTGCAGGGGTCATTTAGTAGAAAAAGGTGCAGGAGCTCATTTGCAGAGCTCATTTGCATATGTCACACTCTCTAACAAAGGGCAGGCATGCAAGCATGCCTGGGTTCCCTGCCTGATCTTCTCCAGATTGGGCAGGGAACCCAGGCATGTTTAAACTGCCTTTCTTTCTCTTCTCCATCTGGGGAAGGGAAAGAAAAGCATTTAAATCCTCCCCCACTTCCCCAAGTTTCTCCGCAAAAGCGGAAAGGCTCAGGGGGGAAAGGGGGCATGTCTGCCCACCTCCCCTTCCCCTCCCCAGCCAACCTGCTATGGCGGAGAAGGCAAGGGAAGGGCAGACAAGCAGACCGGTCTGGGTTCCCTGCCCGATCTTCTCCAGGTTCCCCGTGGCTGCAGGGCACCTGGAGAAAATCGGGCAGGGAACCCAGGCACGTTTAAAATGCATTTAAATCCCCCCAGGTAGCGGGGGGGCCTCTGCAAATCTTCCTTGGCCTGTCTGCCTCGGCAGGCAGGCCAGGAAAGGCAGGGGGATGCCCCTGGGCTCCTTCCTGCCGGAGCACCGTTCCGGCGCACTCTGGCAGGAAATGACCCCTGATAATTTGTAAATACAACAAAATTTATCTCATTTTCTCTTCCCCTGCCGATTCCTAACACAGCCATTCCTGTTTAATAAAGTCATCATTCCTGTTTGAACTTTACCTCATCTCAAGTGCCATTTACAAAGGTATCTATAATAAATCTCTGGCCTGGGCAAAAGCCAAATATCTTCTCTACCACAGGGTGGGCCACTCAGAAAGTGATAAATCATTTATTAACACAGACAACCAAGGGGCTGATCAGACAGTGTGGGGAACAGCTATTTAGTATTTCGGTGGGAAAAGCTGCCTCACACACACAAAAAGAAGCAGCAGGGGTCCATCATACCCCCTGCTTCCACTGCACACCTGCAATTCACCCCTCATGCCTCAGGGTCCCCAATCCCCCTCAAACAGGCCTCCTGCTATGATGAGAGGTCTCCTGCTGGCAGCCCTCTTTGCCTGCCGCTCTGAGCAGTGACATAGGGTAGTTCTAGGAATGTCCCCTTTGCCTCCACCCCTCCCCTATCTTAGAGCAGCATTTTATGCTGCAGCAGAATGGAAACTGAATTAACTGATTTTAAAATCTGAACAAAATTGGCCTCCAGTGACCAATCCACAAAAAGATTTAATCAATTAATCTATGAATTAATCCTCATTAGAGGTCCCAGCTATTGAATGAACCTGAAAAGGTGATGCGGATTCTTGGACACAATCAGAAAACATTTCAGCAACGTTGTGCATGTTGCTTGTGTCTGTGCAAGCACTGTCCAGAAGGATTGTCAAATGGCTTTTACGCAAGTGTCATTTTTCTTGGGGCCTAAATGTGTAACAGATGGACTGGATGCCACACTGTTTAGCAATATCTCATGCTGAGCCTTGGAGTGCTCTGGCAAAAGCTCAGTAGGTCTAATTTCCAGCGCAGACTTCATTCAGTGCCTCGGGAGGTCGGACTGTGAGCCAAATATTTAAAATGTGCAGTCCCATCATTGCAAAAAAATTAGCTGCTGAATACAAACTCTGTGTTAGCCTTATTACTGTCAGCTTTCCACTGTCCTCTAACAATAGTCTTTTCAAAGTGTGCGTATTGTACCAAAACAACATGGCCTTTGAAAGATATCAGTAAGGACATCATTTCTTTAGCTAATGATAAAGAAGCCAATGCTGCTTAAAGAAATTACAGGCCAGACTGTCCAAGGGCTGTACCCTGCAGAACTGTGCAAGGCTGCATACTTGTCAATGTAGGACTCACAAGTCAGTGGCAGAGCACTTGTTTTGCATGCAGAAGGTCCGCATTCAGTCCATGGCATCTCCAGGCAAGGGATATCCAGCAGCAGGTGTTGAGAAAGACCTTACTTAGCCTGAGTGCTGGGGAGACACTGCCAGGAAAAAAATAGATCACTGATATAAATGTGCCAATGGTGTGATTCAGTATGGGCTGCTTCATAAATGTGCACATTTGATCAGGGGTCCTTTCGTAGAAAAAGAGATTCAGGAGCTCATTAGCATAACTTATTAGCATAACTTATTTGCATATGCCACACCCACCACTCAGGCTCCACTGGACTTTTTTGGATTGTTAGCTATGGAGGGGGGACGTGTAGATCTGCCCTCACAGAGAAGGGAGAGCTTGTACCTGAAGGCAGGCCGGGGGGGGGCTCTGCAACTTACCTGGCTGCTTTTTGCTCCTCGTGGCCCGACTGAGGGCTGCTGGGAGCAGGGGGTGGGGCTTGTTGCATGTGCCCGTCCCCTGGGCTCCTTACTGCCGGAGCTCTGCTCCTGTACGTTCCAGCAGGAAATGACCCCTGCTTCTAATTATATTGTGGCAGCCAAACAGCCAATTATGTGGTGGACTGTAATGCATCCTTTGATTTCCTTACTTGGTGATCACCAAAATTCATAGCTTATTGCCCTAATTCACCGTCTGCTCCTACAAATTCATCATGCATGACTGCCGGGGCCAGGGTTGCTGTGGTCTCACCACCTTCAAATTTAAATAAGACACACACAACATCATTGGTTGGGCTGCTCTGCTGCATGGAACTAGCCAGTTTGCTTCTGAGGCCGAACAGAAATTTTGGGTCTCCTAATGCCCTTTCAAGGGATCCTTTTTCACCTGCTTCATATTACTTCTGAGGAATAGTGTACATAGGCTTGCCTGGTCTTTGGACTGATTAGGCTGCATTCAGTTAGGCCATACTGAGGAATGGCAAAAATAGAGCAGATTGCTCAATATCGGAAGGGTGGTGAGCTCCTTGAGGCATCATACAATGAACGACTGTTTCTGCAACAGCCCATCATTCATTGTACAGTGAAGTGTATTGGGGAGACAACACCCATGGTACTAAACAGTATCAACCAAACTATTAGTTGTCTGTGCAGCATACGGGGGGGGGGTGACGAGTTTTGGCACCTCTCAAGTAGGGTTTCTCTATTAAGGGGTAGCAGCCCGTTTGCCTGAATGCTCCAGGAGAACTTTAATCGGTTCTTTGCTTGACCTTCAAGATCTCCTTACGCTCTTAGCTATAAGTAGGACAATTACCCAAACTCCCAGAATCTCTCATAATACAAGCACAATTCAGTAAAAAGGGCCATTACCCCACCTCACAGCCACTGTTGGTAGGTATGAGTCAGGTCCACCACTCAGGTAATTCAATTATCCCTCCTAGATCCTCCTCCTCTTCTTACCTATGACCATTTTTGGACAGGTTCCACCTTTTCTCTTTGTTACCTGTTTAATACAATAAATACAAATCTATCAATAGACAGCCAGGTCTTTCACTTTTGGTCTAATACCATTGTGGATTGCAATTTCAGACTAAATTGTACCAGTAGTGGGTCTCACCCACTGGGGCCCAGGTAAATCTAGGTGCATGAATGGCATCTCAAGCCATCTGTATGTGTTTCTGCCCCTGCATCTCCTTCCAAAGCTGAAATCATAGGATCTCCCACTCATACTTCTTCCACACCACTGGACCCTCCTCATCAAGACTGGTGGAGTATGCTTTTCTCCTTCTCCCATTCTTCTCCCCTTCGTGGAATTTACCTCTGTGTCTTCTTATCTACTCCTTTCTCATCTTCCTCCTCCCTCAGTCTTGCTTGGTAGCCTTACAGCCAATTGACCTTCCCATAGCATCCTCCTTCTCTTTTCATTCCAAAAATCTCCTCTTTGGGGGATGGTTTTCTTTGGACTAGTCATGTAGGAGGAACCTGCTTTGGCTTAAAGGCAGGGCTATTTTTGGGCAGGAACGCACAGGAACGGAGTTCCGACTGGCTTCAGAGTTGGCCACGCCCACTACAGCCAAAACCTCTGCGTGTGTGGCTACAGAGGGAAGGCCTGGAGAGCGACACCCCCCTGGCGACTCCGAGGCGGGCAGGCCAGAGGGGGCCCTGGAAGGATCGGGGAGGCGTTTAAATGCCTCCCCGTGCCTTCCCCCGCCTGTCCAAGAGCCGGCTTGCCTGGGCTCCCCGCAGCCGCAGGGCGCACGGGCAAGCCAAGGGAAGGCATGGGGTGTGGGCTAATATGCTAATGAGTTTCTGCTGTTGGGTGTGTCATATTATGCTAATGAGTACCTGCTGGCCTTTTTCTACAAAAAAGGCCCTGCTTAAAGGTAACATTAATCAAACATTTAGCTTAGAGTAATGCAAATAAACACCAGGATTCTGCAAAGTGGAACTTTTCTATAGGATTGCCACATGTAAATTGCTGCTGTATTGTTTCCACTGAATACTTGTGCTACTGTCTAGCTCCTCATCTTTCTTTTCTGTATCCTGCCAGGGCAATAAAATGACTTTCCAGTTTAAGTATTTGGCACTCTTTCATCCTTCCCTTCCTAGGAGATGTAATGTGTTAAAACGGGGGTTCAGACTATCCCTTTTTTACTGGTGCATTTGTCTTCTAGTTCTTCACAGGTAGGGGATACTTTTCAGGTGACAGGCATCACACAGGGACTGAGTTGGGTAGAAGACCTTCCCCTTTTCTTCTGTCCTACCTGACCTACCAACTTTGTTTTAATTCTCCTCCTGGCCCATGTCTCTCTCTTCTCCGCCTCACTATTTTTATCTTCTCCTCCTTGGTCTTCAGCTTTCTGATTTCCCGTTTTTGTCTCTCCATCCTCCAGCTGTACCATCCCTTCCTCCTATATTTTACCTTTTTTTTAGACTCTCGTTCTCCTCTCTGCTGTGATGATGCTAACTTTGGCTTGGAAGCCTTGGCAATGTTTGTTAGGGGCTGCCTAGCAACTCACAAAATGTAGTTGTGAGATCTCAGTGGCATACTTTTATTAAAGAAGCAGACATTGCTTTTTATTTTAGAGGGTTTTTTAAAAAAATACTTTATAGATGTCATGTTGAGAGGGGTTTCTACAAACATGGGGCTTCCATTAGATATAACAGGATTTAAGGAGGGCTTTACACATGAATGGTGAGGATTTATACATAGACTTGATTTTTATTGGCTACCATGAATTCTAGGAAACAAATTGGGCTGTAGTTGTAATACTGTTGAGGGTGGAAGAAAGCCATCAGAAAGAAGAACCAGTTGCATGAAGAAAGGATTCTAACCAGAATCGTCCTAAGATTGGCTGGTCCTATAGTTTGTCTCTAAATGTTTCTACCAGAATCCATATTTCTAGTGCCAGTTTCATCTCCCCACCTTTTAACTGGCACTAGGTTTTGATAAAACAGAAAATCTATTTGCACATTTTCTGAAATTTTCTGTGTGCAACTTTTAAAACGAGAGAAAACACAGAACTGACTCTTATAAACTGTTTTTTTCTAGTTTTTCTCAATTGAAATCTTTTTTTTCCAGCAGAAGAGAGTCTATTTTAATTCAGATTAACGTGAGTTATGCCATGATTACCTAAGGAGCATTAAGGGAAATATGCAGGATAATTCCATCAAGGCTTTAAAAAATCCATCTGCAATTTGCCAGTCTATTCAGAGGGTTAAGAATCTAAACAGGGAGTGGAAGAAACCACCATTGTTGGCTCCCAGGAGTTCTGCATAAGCCCCGCATTAGTGGTGTTTTTAGAAAGAGTTATCTGAACATTTATTCAGCCCCATGCACGGCATGCAGCATTCATTCGGGCCTTATTCTGCCACTTTATTCAAGTATACTCATTCAATTTTCACTGTTCTTTAATGTTCTTTATTGTTTTATTGATTTATTTATTTTTTTAAAAAAACCATTTCTCTTGGCATTGACAGCTGCTTAGAAACATATTGCAAACTGCCATCGCAAAATACATTAAAATAATAGTCCATGTAAATAAATTAAGTCAGCAGCAGTTATAAAACTACAGCAATTTAAGTCTCAAGAGCAATACATGTATATATAGCACCAATTTCAGTCTTGAAAATGAGCGTGAGAGAGCTGAACAATCTGTTTTTATTCCGTCCTATCCAAGGAACTCAGATGGTATATATGGTTATGACAACTCTACCCTGGTTCTTAACTTGGCTTGTGACTATGCTAGGATTGTTCACCCTTGCCTCCCTATTTTGTCCTCGTAACAGCCCTGTGAGGTAGGTTTTTGTTGTTGTTCAGGCCATTTGCGCAAGTTCTAACATTTTTAAGATTAGGTCTATTTTAGAGGGTAATTTTTCTAATTTCCAATACTTTGCCAGCAACAATCTAGCAGCCGTTATTATATATGTTTTAAACTCAGATCAACCCTCAAAGGATTTAATAATTAATTACAACAACAGACACAAATTTGCACTGAATGATAAAAATGCTTGTTAGGTTGACAAAAAAAAAATATTATTAGATATACATCTTTGAAATTATATCCATCTGGTACCATATTTAACAAATAAATTTCTGGTCTTTAGTCAAGGTTCAGTTTCCCCCCAGATCTTTTGTCCATCATATCATAACTTCTTTAATATTTTCATCTATTTCAAAATCATCCAATAAGAAGCCATAAAGTTTCTGGATTAATTTATCATTTGAAGTCAACCAAATTTTGTCAAGCTCATTTTTTTCATGATCAAAACCTCTTACCATATCTTTGCTATATCTATCTCATATTAATGCATGTTCCCACCAGGATCGGTTATTTTCATGTACCAATTTGTATTCAGCTTTTAATTTATTATTTTTTTTCCAGTAAAGCATCGTAATTTCCTTTTATATTCTGAGAAATAAGTGTAGGTTTTATAAACGCCTCTAGTGGGGAAACCCACCTTGGGGTTTTTCTATAGAATCTTAACTTAATCTCATTCCAAATCTTATTTAATGCTCCTCTTATCGTATGTCTGTTAAAGTAATGTATTTTATCTTTACCATACCATATGTAAGCGTGCCAACCCATAAACTAGTCATGCCCTTCAAGTGTTAGCATTCTCTTATTTTCTAGCAAAAGCCATTCTTTTATCCAGACAAGGGTGGCCACTTTGTAATATAAGAACCAATTTGGTACATTCATCCCCCCTTTTTGTTTTCTTGTCTTGTCCTAAAACTATTATGCTTTCTTAGGAGACTTTGACAAGGGGGATTTTGGCCTCATTAATCCTTCAGAATTATTCAGCAAACACATAGATATTGATGCTTAAAGTATTGTTTCCCAACCTTGCTGTTCACTCCTGACCACTCCTTTATTATATTAAGGACTCAGAATCACCATCTTTTTTTCCTCAAAAGATGTCAGTTGTTTGGTGATCTCCCCCCCCCCCCCGATCACATTGAGGCTTCAGGAAGATTGTTTTGTGTGGTATGCTGCTGTGGTCACTCTTTGTTTAATACTGCATGAATTTTTCTCCTCAAAGGATTTAATAATTAATTACAACAACAGACACAAATTTGCACTGAATGATAAAAATGCTTGTTAGGTTGACAAAAATAATTTAAAAATAATTAAAAGGCATTAAAAAGCTGTAAAGAAAAATAATTTTAAAAGAATTAAAAGGTATTAAAAACTGTAATTCATTTTTTTAAGAAAAGTTTAGGTAGGAAGGGTGTGGATTCCTTTAACTTAACTAAACCCTAAAATAGCTGAAAATGTACAGATCTGTGCATCCTCAACTAGGTGACCCTTTGTCCTAGTATTACAGGAGAAGGAGGAGGAGTTTCCCCCTAACCAGTTTCTCAACAATATACATAATGTTATACAACTCTATTGTATATTCATTTAGTTATATTTCCCCCCTAAACTAAAAAGGTCCAAACTCTTTTGCCTTTCCTTATAGCAGGGTGTGATGAACTGCCCTTAACAACAGGTTTCCTAGTGCACCAATTTCAGAGAGCTGGGAGATTCCAGTTATCAATTCTGAGGAAAAATTCAGTATCAGAACTGAACATCTAAGAGTTAGCCTAAACTGAAGTCCATTTTACACAGACACCAGAACTGGGATTAAGATTTTGACAAGGGCAATTAGGTAGTACACTGAAGCTCCCATTCAGGCCAAAAGAAAAGTGTTATATCTTCTGAGGATAATAATTCCTGTCCAGTTACTTAGGGAGGTTTTGTTGTGAGGAGACCCCTGGTCTGTTTTGCAGGGAACTGGATTTAGATGCCTTGGGTTATTGAAATAAACTGTAGTTTCCAAAAGGGGGAGAGCATTCAGGTACACAAATACAGAGACCATATCCAGAAAACCTGAAGAGTCATAGGAAACTATATGAAGGAACATTGTAACTGTAACTAAAATACTCGGCCAAACACCTCTCATGGTAAGATCCAAGAATATATGAAAATAAGCATCAACAACACTATTTTGATTGTTCAAAGAAGTATAATCTGTATTAAGAACAAATTTTACCTCAGAATTACCACCCCTGACTATACCTATTCAGTCCCTGCCTATTAAATAAAATGGTTATTTCTGTTTTAATATTATATCATTTCAAGTGTCATTTGAAAGGGAAATACAAGAGGACTCCGGCTTAGTCCATCAAGTTCCTGGGCTGGGCTAAAAGACAAATTAAATATTTGTGATGGGGTGGGACAGGCTTTTAAAGCTACTTGGGGCTGCTCAGTCACAGTTGTGAACACATTTTTGGTGGGAAAACCTGCCTGATAGTGGGGAAGTGCCAGAGGCCTGTCATATAGGGTTCTTAACACTACCTCAGAAAATGCCTGGAGATTTTGGTGGTGGTGCCTGGGTAGGATAGAGTTTAGAGACAATGTGTTGTCACTTCCAAGTGATGTCCTAGGCTGCCTCCTCTAGTCTCCATGATCTTTACTGGGGTAGTTCCTAGAGTATCAATTTGTAGTGACCATTTTTTCTCATGCTATTCAATCCCTCAGGGTGGGGAATTGAGGGTGAAATCACTCCCTGGTTCCACTCCCTGGGTAGGTAGCAATGCTCCCTCTAAGCTGTGGAGTCTTGTGAACAAACGTTCTACTTTGTGAGCTGCTGGCATTAAAGTTGTGAGCAAGCGATTTGGCTACTGGATTAAATCATTTGCTCTGGAGCCATCCTTCCTGAGCTAAGACAAAAATATGTGAGCTGAAGGCTAAAAAAACTGAGAGTTAGCTCACACTAACTCAGCTTAGAGGGAACACTGGTAGGTAGGTGGGAGAGAAGAGGTGGTCATTTCAACTGCCCATTTCTACACCAGTTCCAGATCTTCAACATCTATTTTGTGATGACCAGTGACAAGAATCATCCACAGTGTTCAAACTGTGGCCACCAGTGTTCCCTCTAAGCTGAGTTAGTGTGAGCCAGCTCACAGTTTTTTAGCCTCTGTCTCACACATTTTTGTCTTAGCTCAGGAAGGATGGCTCCAGAGCAAACAAATTTATGTAGTAGCCAAGTAGCCAAATTGCTCACTCACAACTTCAATGTCAGTGGTTCACAAAGTAGAATTTTTGCTCGCAAGACTCCACAGCTTAGAAGGAGCATTGGTGGCCACTCTGTAGTCTTATATGAGGGTATCATTTATGATACTTATCAAGGCTGTGTCTCTCTCCAGCAAGTAGACTTACTCAACTCCACACTTCTGCCCCACCCTCATTCAATTAAAGGGGGGGGACTGAGTCATGCAGTACCATTTCCCCTAGTCTTGGCCCTCAAATATCCCTGTCTGGTAACCCTACCAGCAAGTATCAAATTGCTAACGAAGTCCCTAGCTTTTGAACAATTTGCATGGATTAGTCTTCGATCATTTACAGAGTCTATAGTATTTGAGGCCCATCTTGATGCCCGTTCCTAAGTGGGTGTGTAGATCAACAAATCTTATCTAAGTCGTGTATTTAGGAGGTGTTGCTTTCGTTCCCCAGTTCAATTATGCTTCTGTTCTGAATGGGCTGAGGAGTTTTCTCAAAATGGTGCATTAAAATCCATCAAAACCCCTGCATCCTTATGGCCCCAGTGTTGAAAAATGAACATTCAGTAATCAAACAAACTGATGCCTGCTTTAAATCCAGAGGGTCTTCCTAATTGCTTTAGTCCCATTTGCAAATGAATTTTAAAGCAAAAAAATATAAAACGTATTGAAAATATTTGTGCCATTATCTGCTGACAGAGATGCGTCATCAGGCAGAATATTTTTTTCTCCTTTTATGTTTTAAGCAGCTGATCACTCGTGCCTTCAGGGGATGCATCTGTTTGTTACCATACAACATCCCAATAATCCCACAGCAACACTTAAAATTCCTTCATGTCTTTCTCCGGAATCATCATTTAAGGAATCATCCCGATGCCAGAGTGTTTCTTTTTATTAGTCCCCCCACCACTACAAAGGAAAATCTATTACCAATGCATGTGTCTTCTGAATATCATTTGCTAATATTTTCATGCCAGCAATGAGCTAAAAGACTGTGATATTGTGATGCTGTGGTGGGAGCATATGAAGAATGAAAAGTTTGAAATGAAGAAGCGAGAACGTGTAAACTGAGGTTTCCTAGCATTACATTCACAGTCAGAGTTAAGAAGATGACACTGCTGTAGCACCAGATACACCAGACTTAGAGATTACAATAAGAAGCAGTAATTAACCAGTTAAAACTACCACCAATGTCTGATGCACAGAGGTCATTTCGGGGGGGATCGCGGGGGATCGCAGTTCCCCCGGATGAGGTACGGGGGCGGAGCACATGACAAAGCCCCGCCCCCTGCTTCCGGCCGCCCCGTTTCCGGCTCTCATTCAGCCAGGAGGAGGCAGGAGAAGAGGGAGGGTAAGTTGCTTCCTCCCTGCCTCTCCCCACCCATGCCTGCCTGGGGCCAGGGAGGGCCTTCGCGGGGCTTCCTTGCACTCCCGCCGGCCTTGCAGGTCCACCGCCGGGCCCCTCATGGGGCTCGGCAGTGGAACTGCAATGCTTCCTCCCTGCCTCTCCCCACACCTGCCTGCCTGGGGCCAGGGAGGGCCTTTGCGGGGCTTCCTTGCACTCCTGCCGGCCAGGACCGTTGGGGGCGGGGTGTGTGGCCTTATGACACACTTCTGGTGATGTCAGGGGGTGTGGCCTTATGACACACTTCTGGTGATGTCAGGGGGTGTGGCATATGCTAATGAGTTATGGTAATGAGTTCCCCTAGCTCTTTTTCTATGGAACGACCCCTGCTGATGCACCACAGTTACAGATTCCAATAAGAAGCAATTATTAACTAGTTAAAACATCATATTTCGTGGCAATGTTTGTGTGTTCCTGTTAGCCTCCTCCTGTCCCTACCACCTCCCAACCCAAAGCTCCTCCTTCTCCTAACAGTCTCCATCTCCATAGTTCAGCTATTCCATGTGCATACCTTCTATGTGCATAAAGGGGATCAAGATCATACACACTGGGCCCTGCCCTACCCCCCATCTTTACAGATGCAGATCAGCAGCTGGGGAATCTTGTGAGCAAAAATTCTACTTTGTGAGCGACCGACATTAAAGTTGTGAGCAAGTGATTTGGCTATTGCATAAATTAGTTTGCTCTGGAACCATCCTTCCTGAGCTAAGATTAAAAAAAAATGTGTGAGTCGGAGGCTAAAACAAACTGGGCTAACTCGCACTAACTCAGCTTAGGGGGAACACTGCCCTAGTGTATGGCTAGAGAGAAAGCTACGTTTACAGCTAAGGTGAGCTTTGAAGCAGAATTTCCCATTTCACTTTCTTAGTTATGTCAGTATATCAATTTTCTTTTAAAATACCCTCCCCCCAAAATCTGAGAGACACTGCCTATTGGAGAATCAAACCCCAAGCTCCCACTGGCTGCTGTATATCAAGGACAAAGGCAATGAGAGATTACAAACCAGAGGGAAAATGCCATTAAAATACAAATGTGTTGAACAAGATGGGTGTAGAGACTATAGCCATCATTCACAAAGCCTTCTTTTGTTCACTGGAAACAACCGGGACAGGTGACAAAACTCACATTATGGCCAAAGCAAGCAGGTGTTTGTCTCAACAGGATTTTCCTGCTGTTTCCATTTGGATAGCCCAGGATTGAGTGGTAAATGTTAAATGTTATTTAATCTCCCTTGTGGCTTCTAATTAAATTAGGGATAAAAACACTCATGAAGTTCCTGGCCAGGTAGGTTCCCTTGTGTCCCATCCCCTCTCTCTTTCTCCTAAGCACTCACTCATATAATCGTAAAGCTTAGGTTACCAACTAGTAATAACAGAGTGATAATGCCACCATCACTACCGTAGTACCTATTTCTATTTAGCAATTACACTTTCATGTTTTTTACTTGGCTGGCAGCACTTTCTTATATACCTACAAAATATAATCTCCAGCTCAACCAAAAACAGAGACCGGATGGCAGGGGTGTGTGTGACAGTTTATAGTGCCTGTTTAGGTTTCCATTTAGTTGCTCTACAAAGGAGTTCTGCAATATGTACACACAACAGTGACGCTTTTTGAGCACTCAGCTACGGCACAGTGTGCAATGTTGATCCTTACCCGAGACTATAAATAGCTACCACACCTACACAGAGGTTTCATTTTATTGTTGTTGACAGACTTATTTCAAATCCCCATTGTCAGATTATATTTTTAAACACCAGCACTGATTTCTCCCTGGAGCCACTGGCTATTCAATGACTCACTCGTCTCCTATTGAGTAACGGAAACAGTCCAAGTGATAAGACATTTTGCAAACCATATGGAGTGTTAACTGGAAAACAATCCTATTAAAAACAAAACAAAAATCCCAAACACAGCTTAATGTGGTAAGTGAAGAATGAAATCGAGTTCAAATGTAGTGCAAGCATTCAGAAGCAAGCGGCTCTAATGTGTCGCTTAAAGACTGTGATTTCAAACTTGCTATATCTCAAAGACTGCACTGAACTACATAGGGAAACATAATAAAGGAACTTGAACCAGGTTAGGACCAATGAGTCCAATTCCCGCTGGCGGGAATGCAGATAAAACTAGCGCCCAATTCCTTGGGAACACAACGGTTCTACAACATAAACACAAGTTCAGTTCCCAGGCATCAGATACATAATAAGCAAAGCAACGCCATAACTCCATCCCACCTCCAGCTGGTTGAACTTGAGTAGTTCCGCAGATGTAGCAAGCAAAAGAAAGTAAATACCTACACAGGAGGATACAGGGGGGGATGGACAGAGTACAATATAACATGTAGAAAAGAACACACCACCTTATGGCAGCTTGCTGACACAATCCTCCCAGCTCCCACATCACATCATATCTGAGGTAACCTGGTAGGGAGAGTACAGCAGCAAAATGCTAATCATGCCTTGCTTTCCTTCTTTCTAAAGACTACAGTTACATTATTCTAAGTGTAAGGATCTCCTGGGACATGTGGTATGGGTGCCATGTCCCCTCAGCCACTGGCGGGGGATGGGGGTAGGGTTGCAGATCCAGGTTGAAAAACCCCTGGAGATGGAGGGGATGGAGCCTGAGGTGGACAAGGACTTTAGTGAAGTACAATGCCATAGAATCCACCCTCCAAAACATCCATTTTCTCCAAGTGAACTGTAGCTAAAAAGGCAAATGTGATTTTTGGCTGTATCAACAGAAGTATAGTGTCAAGATCACGCAAAGTGGTGGTATTGCTGTTCTCTGCTCTGGTTAGACGTCACCTAGAGTATTGTGTTCAGTTTTGGACACCACAATTTAAGAAGGATATAGACAAGATGGAATGAGTCCAGAGGAGGGCAACAAAGATGGTGAGGGGTCTAGAGACCAAGTCCTATGAGGAAAGGTTGAGGGAGCTGAGTATGTTTAGCCTGGAGAGGAGATGACTGATAGGTGATATGATAACCGTCTTCAAGTACTTGAAGGGCTGTCATATAGATAATGGTATGGAGTTGTTTTCTGTTGCTCCAGAAGATTAGACCAGAATTAATAGGTTGAAATTAAATCAAAAGAGCTTTTAGCTAAACATTAAGAGGAACTGCCTGACAGAATGATTCCTCAGTGGAGCAGGCTTCCTCAGGAGATGGTGGGCTCTCCTTATCTGGAGGTTTTTAAGCAGAGGCTAGATGGTCATATGACAGCAATGCTGATTCTGCGAGTTTAGGCAAATCATGAGAGGGAGGGCAGGCAGTGTTGCATCAGTGCTTAGTTCTCAAGGCCCTTTCTGACATGCCCAGGGAAATGCTGATCACCACTTTGAGGTCAGGAAGCAATTTTCTCCAGGCCAGTTTGGCCCCCAGTGATCCTGGAGGGTTTTGTTTGGTTGGTTGGTTTTGGTTTTGGTTTGATTTCTCCCCGCCCCCCCCATCTTCTGGGCATGGAGCAGGTACCAGAATTAATAGGTTGAAATTAAATCAAAAGAGCTTTTAGCTAAACATTAAGAGGAACTGCCTGACAGAATGATTCCTCAGTGGAGCAGGCTTCCTCAGGAGATGGTGGGCTCTCCTTATCTGGAGGTTTTTAAGCAGAGGCTAGATGGTCATATGACAGCAATGCTGATTCTGCGAGTTTAGGCAAATCATGAGAGGGAGGGCAGGCAGTGTTGCATCAGTGCTTAGTTCTCAAGGCCCTTTCTGACATGCCCAGGGAAATGCTGATCACCACTTTGAGGTCAGGAAGCAATTTTCTCCAGGCCAGTTTGGCCCCCAGTGATCCTGGAGGGTTTTGTTTGGTTGGTTGGTTTTGGTTTTGGTTTGATTTCTCCCCGCCCCCCCCATCTTCTGGGCATGGAGCAGGGGTCACTGTGGGTGTGGGTGGGAGGTAGTTGTGAATTTCCTGCATTGTGCAGGGGGTTGGACTAGATGACTCTGGTGTTTCCTTCCAACTCTATGATTCTATTGTAGTCTGGAGATAAGTGGTAATTCTTGGGGGTCCTCATGTCCCACCTGGAGGCTGGCATTTCAAAAATGTGGTCCTCTAATGCCCCCGTTCAGTGAATGGATCCATGAAAGATTACATGTCCCAAAGGCTGTTTTTAATTAGCATGCTCCTGTTATAGGGTTGAGAGGGTGAAAAGAAAAAGGGGTGATCTAGGCCCTGAGCAATATTAAGGACCCCCGCCCGCTTCTATCCCTGACCCTCATTGCCTTGCCTCAGCCTCCTTAAAAATAATAGAACTTAAAAATTATCTAATGTTCTAGAACACCTATTTCCTCACTCCTTACAATAGCCTTGCAAGGCAGGTAAAGTATTATTACCCACATATTTCCAGTAGAAGGTAACAGTGGTAGTTATGAGTAGTTTTCCTAAAGACCTCACTGCTGCGGTCAGATTTGAACTCTGGACTTCCCAATTCACAGCTCATACTCTCACCCACTATGCCAAATAAACTGAACTGCAGCACCTAACATTATAGCAGAATCTCACTGTTACAAAAAAAAAAAATGCATGTCAAATAGCACCTTAAAAGGTTTTCAAGGCAAGAGACGTTAAGAGGTGTTTTGCCATTCCCTGACTTTGTATTTGCAACCCTGGAATTCCTTGGTGGTCTCAAATCCAAATTGTAATCAGAGCTGATACTGCTTAACTTCTGAGACTCGACAAGATCAGGCTAGCCTAGACCATCCAGGAGCGGGTAAAAATAAAACATAATAAAATATAAATCATAAAACTTAACAATTAAAACCCCTTCATTAAAAGCAAAACACACCCCCCCCCCCCGCCCAGTATTTTTAAAATGCACTCCGGTATTTTTAAAAAGCCCAGTCAAAAATATTAAAACAGTTAGTATCCCAAAGACACCAGCCTGGCTCAAGAACCACCAAAAAATATGCCGCTGTGACTCAGAACTGTCATTTCCCCTCAAAATATTCCTTTGAAAATAGTTTCTACCATCCTTAATTTTACAGCCAATTCACAAGGTTTTACAGTTCCATGCCCCATATTTGTTTGTAACTCATACATTTGCAACACCATGCCAGAAAGTTACCATTGTTATTTGACAACTGTCACAATCTGGTGCTAATGGAACCTTGCATGAGCAACTGGGACTCACAACCATCAGCTACCAGAACGGGAAAGTTCCCCATGTGTTTGTGGGATTCCATCAGCAGGAAGAGTCCTATCAACAGCCTTCTCTTTGTGTGTGTGTGTTTGATATAAAACAAATTGAGTTGTGACCTCTAAATGTGATATCCTGATTTTCGCTTGAATGTTTGATTGCCTGAAGGACCTCAGAGAAGATAAGGGTCTTCTTCGGAATGATTACTATTTTTCAGTGTTGTCCAGTGAGATGCAGAGCCATTAAATATTTGATTAAGAAAATGTCTTTCATGTCAGGCATTCAGAAACAAATCTGAACTCCCGAGAAACCATGGGTAAGTGGTGCGGAAGAACTTTAATGTCAGGGGGAAGAAAATCCCTTCTTATTCCTCATTCTGACCACAAGAATATTTTGAGCTACAACATTTTTTAAAAAAAATCTTCCTCATTTGCTAAAAAGTCAAATTTCCATATTACCATGTTTGAATCATCATCATGATTGAAGTGTGTTCACCTATCACTCATCATGAACACATTTGTCAATGCGTAGGGCTATGAAAACAAACCAATCCTCTAAAGAAAGTGTAGTACTCCCTTACAAAATATTTAATTTTACTTATTTTTTAAAAATTATACCTTTCTGCCCTTATAAGGGCCCCTGAGTCGGCTAACAATTTAAAATAGCAAGATGAATGTGCACATTAGCATTTGTTCACATGCTTCTTAAATGTTCAGGAGAAATATTATTATTAATCTCCAAAATAAGGTTCATAATATTATGCTGAGGACCTCCATTTAGAAGATTATAAACACACAGGTTTCCTCATGTCTATGAGGATTTATTTAACATGTTTAATTGATTTAAAACACTTCTAGCCCACCTTAACTCCTTGGAGTCAAGGTGACTAGGATATGAGCCTCCTCTCTTAGAAAATGAGCTCTCTCTCTCTTTCACCTAGGGTTGCCGGGTCCCCTCAGCTTGCCCGTGGGGGGATTGGGGGGGCATTCCGGGGGTGGGTGGGATGTCACATGATGTCATGCAATTTCCTCAATGTGATGACATCACACAGAATTGACATCATCACATTGGGGATGTCACACAGCAATATTCTGCATTTTCAGCAAAACTTTGTGGTTTGTTTGTTTTTTTTGCCTAAATCTATAGCATTTTGGCCAACAAGCAGAGTGTCGCTGTGCGATGTCCCAACGTGACAACATCACTTCTGTGTGATGTCATCTCATCGGGGATGTTGCTGTGTGACATCCCCATTTGGGGGCCCCAGCTGGGCAGCAGCAGGAAGAAGCCAAAAAAAGTCGGGGGAATCCCTGTGTGGACCAGGGTCTGGCAACCCTACTTCCTCTACTGGATACCATCACAAATAATTTTCACTTAAGGCTGCCAACTCTATGGTATATTCCTGGAGATCTGGGGGTGGTAACTGGGAAGACAGAGTTTGGGGAGGGGATAGAACTCAGTGGGGATGTAATGCCATGAAGTCCACCCTTTGAAATTGCCATTTCCTACAGGGGGACTGATCTCTATAGTCTGGAAATCAGTTGTTGTTCCAGGAGAACTCCAACCTCCACTTGAATTTGGCAACCCTAGTTTTTACACTGGTGTCTCTGTGAAGGAACACAGAATGGGATGTGAGTGTGTGGAAAGGATAGGATGGGTTAGTTTTACTCTTTAGCTAAGACTAGCAGCAACCATTTCAGGGCAGGTTCTGAGGCAGATTTTGGTTTCTTGGGTCTCAGAGAATGAAGGGGGCTACAGCAAGTCAAGTACTGGCCACCCATTTAACGCCCAGGAAGAGAAATTACCTGCTCTCAGACTTGATTTCCCACCACTGAGGAAATGAGAAGCAGGAGAAAAATGACCCCCCACATAGTGATACTCTAGAAATTTCTCCTGGTACCTATGGTAAATACCAGGGGCCATTTCGTAGAAAAAGAGGTACAGGAGCTTATTAGCATAATTTATTAGCATAACTTATTTGCATATGCCACACCCCCTGACATCACCGGAAGTGTGTCAGAAGGCAAAACCCACCACTCAGGCTCCACTGGACTGTTCTGGATTGCTAGCTATTGGGAGGGGACGTGCAGATCTGTCCTCGCAGAGGAGGGAGAGCTTGCACTTGAATAAAACTTGGTCTTAAAGGTACCACTGGACTATTTTGGACCAGGGGGCCAGGTGGGCTCTGCAACTTACCTGGCTGTTTCTTGCTCTGACTGAGGGCTGCTGGGAGCAGGGGGTGGGGCTTGTTACATGTGCACTCCTGCAGGAAATGACCCCTGGTAAAGACCATGGAGCATAGGTGAGGTGCCCTACAACATAATCCAGAAGTGACATCACATCCTCCACAAACTCCATCCTCCATAGGCACTACCCCCACAACTCCCAGCATTTGCCCAATACAGTGTTGGGAACCCTAACCCGGCAACATCTGACAAGCTTGACATTCAAAGAAAGATGACTGGAGAAGGGGTAGGTATTTTGTGCATATAAGGTGAAACCAGCTGTTCTGAGAACCCAATAAACATGGGACCAGTTTCAATACATAGTAATTGTATTGGATTACTATACTCTTATAATTATCCACATGAATCACAAAAACCACATTTCCTACCCCCTCCCCAAAACGAAACATTAGGAAGCGATAAAGGAAAACAGGTGAAAAGAATGTCCAATCCTGTTCACAGATGACTCAGAATGGAACTGTATACCCCAGGTACAATTTCTATCAAGAAGGAATGTGGAAGTGTCCCTGCCAAAGGACTATTTTGTTGTCCCCAAGTGAAGTGAGATGAGAACATAGCTCTTTGTGCAAGCTACTGTGAAAAGCAGAGAGAGGGAGTAAAAAAAACCCCAGCCTAAATGTTTGGCAGCTGGGTCCAGAGGAGGGCATTGGCTCTCTAGAGGCTTAAAAGGTCTTGGATTGCCTCAGGACTGTTTGCACACACTTCTGAAGACAACCAACACATCAGGGACCAATCCACTTACCAGCAAAATGCTCCACTCATTTTTTTTTTTACCATTTCAGATATCTGTGCACCTCCCTTAAGCCCTGTTAAGTGTGGTATATTTCCTTAAAATGTCAGAAAGCCAACAACAACAACAAAAGTACAAAGATTTCCCTGCAAGCTTTGCCACAGGGATGAGTTCTAAGGAGTGTGCTTTGCTTACCAGAGTGCAAACTATACCAGAGCATTAACACCTAGATGCGTTGGGGGGAAAACAACAACAAAACAAAACAAAAAAAAACCCCTTTGAATAAATATCACACCCACTCACACTCTGGAAGTGGTGATGGGGAATGTGGATGATACTTTAAAATACACTCGGGATGTGTCTGTATACAAACGCTGTTCAAAAGTTGAATGTTTCAGCATGACAAGTTCCCCATAAATAAAATAATCTTAGCAGTTTTGTCAGATGTATCTTCAAAAATAAGCATGCCCTTACCTTATTTCAACTTCACAATGAAGAAAGATTCAATATCCTTAAAGTGGAGTTGTACAATTTACACTGAGGAATGTTACAGAGGAGAGGAGCAGGGACGGTTTCTGTATTTCTAATCCCTCCTGTTTTGATCCTCAAATCCCCAATCTGATTTCATTTCTTCCCCAGACTCAATATTTTTTATTCTAATGCTGTTTTCTGTTTCTTCATACCAAATCCTTCCCTGTCCTGGGCATACATTTTTTTTCCCAACATAATCCTTGCATCAATAAATGAGCATTATACATTATGTAGAAAATAGACATAGGGTATCCAAATCTCTGGGGGCACCTAGGGCTAGAGTCATCTCTCCCCCCAAAAAACAAAATATGCCAATGTTCCCTCTAAGCTGTGGAGCCCTGTGAGCAAAAATTCTACTTTGTGAGCTGCTGGCATTAAAGTTGTGAGCGGGTGATTTGGCTACTGCATAAATTAGTCTGCTCTGGAGCCATCCTTCCTGAGCTAAGACAAAAATGTGTGAGCCAGAGGCTGAAAAACTGTGAGCTAGCTCACACTAACTCAGCTTAGAGGGAACACTGGAGGAAACCCCCAGGTTTAGAGAGAAAAAAATGTAAGGGAGGGATTCAATAAAAAGAGAAAGGAAGAACCGAATGGGAACAGAAAGCCTGGGGAGGAGTCCAAGTGTAGGGAGATAAAAGGAGGTGGTGCAAACAGAGCCATACCAAGAACATGGGGGCGGAGGTGGTTAGATATTCCCTCCCCCATGAATCTTTGTGGGCCCTTTTTGTTATATGTTATAGTATAAGGGCCAAGAAGCGACAGTTAGAACCGGATATGGAACAACTGATTGGTTCAGCATAGGAAAAGGAGTACGACAAGGATGTATATTGTCGCCTTGCTTATTTAATATATATGCAGAGTACATCATGCGAAATGCTGGCCTGGATGAATCACAAGCGGGAATTAAGATTGCTGGGGAAAAGATCAACAACCTCAGATATGCAGACGATACCACTCTGATGGCAGAAAGTGAAGAGGACCTTAAGAGCCTCTTGCTCAGGGTAAAAGAGGAGAGCGCAAAAGTGGGCTTGAAGCTCAACATCAAAAAAACTAAGATCATGGCATCCGGCCCCATCACTCCTTGGCAAATAGAAGGGGAAGCTGTGGAAGTAGTGACAGACTTCACGTTCCTGGGATCCCAGATCACCGCAGACTGTGACTGCAGCCATGAAATTAAAAGACGCCTGCTCCTTGGGAGGAAAGTGATGGCGAACCTAAACAGCATGATAAAAAGTAGAGACATCTCCCTGCCAACAAAAGTCCGCATGGCCAAAGCAATGGTATTCCCAGTAGTCATGTATGGCTGCAAGAGTTGGACTATAAGGAAGGCCGAGCGCCGAAGAATAGATTCTTTTGAACTATGGTGCTGGAGAAGACTCTTGAGAGTCCCTTGGACTGCAAGAAGATCAAATCAGTCAATCCTAAAATAAATCAACCCTGACTGTTCCCTGGAAGGCCAGAGAATGAAACTGAAGCTCAAATACTTTGGCCACCAAATGAGAAGGGAGCACTCACTGGAGAAGACCCTGATGCTGGGAAAGATTGAAGGTCAAAGAAGATGGGGACGGCAAAGGATGAGATGGTTAGACAGCGTCATAGATGCAACGAACATGAAATTGAGTGAACTTCAGAGGACAGCAGAAGCGACTGAACAGCAACAATAAGTGGCATATATTGTATGTATTGACACTGTATAGATCGCATATAAAAACTGTACAACCTGTGTTCATAGTATAAATTGTGACACAATATAAACCAGCAAGGAAAGCTGAGAATCAAAACCGCTGACAAAAATAGAAATGAAGGAAAAGAAACAAAATAGGGAACATCCACTTATCCACAGAGAGAGGAGGCAGGGGTTGGCTGTGGCACTCAAAACATTAAAATAAAATGCATCTCCCTTTTCCTCTCTCAAACCATAATGTGTTCCATTTTACAACAAAAGATTGGCATATTGGCTGAAATGGGATTTGCATTTTGAAGAATTGGTGGCAGCTAACCAGTAATGGAATTCATTTCCCTTATAATTGGAGTATTAATTTCTGCCTCTGCCATGTTTACAAAGCTGGAGCTCTGAAAACTGAAAGACAAGCATCAAAAGTAGTATTTAATAGTCAACTTAACAATGCATAATATCTCATTGTAAAAAGGATCTGGCGGCAAATAACACATAAATGGGATTCTGCATCTCATATTTGTTGTTCATATATAATACAATGTTCACAATTTTGCCAGAAGTATTTCTGTGCATAATGGAAAATGTTGCATATGCCCAGTAAATGTCTAATGAAAGAATATGTCTTGTGTAGTAAACAATGTTTTTTTTAAAAAAAACAGCATTTGAGGGGGATTACCAGAGTTTTCACTAACAAAAAAACACAACCCAGGAAGTTACTGAAACCAGAATCTTATAGTAAGTAATCCTTGTTCATGTTTACATAGAATGGGGTGTCAGGCAGAGATGACATGTAAATAGCCTTTTCAGTAAAGACAGTCTTCATCAATAATGCTTGGGGGGGGACTGATATATGTGCTACAGAATAGGGTTTGGCTTAGTTGGATTTAGGAAAGGAGTCCTGGGGCCATAGGTGCTGTGCAAGTAGTCTTCTGACTAGCAGTAAAGCCCGTTGTGAAAGCAATACAACGGGATCTAGAAAGACTCTAATCTGGGAGAACCGGGTTTGATTCCCCACTCCTCCACTTGCACCTGGCTGGATGACCTTGGGCAAGTCGTAGCTCTGATAAGAGCTGTTCTTGAAAAAGAGCAGTTTCTGTCAGAGCTCTCTCAGCCCCACCTACCTCACAGGGTGTCTGTTGTGGGGAGGGGAAGGGAAGGGAGTTTGTAAACTGCTCTGAGACTCTGAGTGAAGGGCGGGGTATAAATCCAATCTCTTCCTCCTACTACTACTCCTACTCAGTTGAATAACAAGTTCTTTCGAACCAAAGCTTCTGTACAGTCATGTGGGGGGGGATTAGGGGTACAAAACTCAAAGGGCCCTGATCACCCAAGAGATTGCTAGAGATGGGCAAGTCATGTAATGTGCTTGTATTAATGTTTAAATTTAGTCTGGATAATGTGAAGAGTGCCCTGACCTGTATGGCCTCATCAGATCTCAGAAGCTAAGCAGGGTCAGCTTGGATAGTACTTGGATTAAGGACCATCAGAGAAGTCCAGGCAGGGTTACTATGCAGAGACAGGCAATAACAAACCACACTTATTCATCTCCTGCCTTGAAAACCCATTGGGGTCACCATAAATTGGCGGCAATTTAACAGCACTTTTCACCACCTGTGTGAGCCGCAACCCAGAAGGAATCTTAATCTGAGAGTCTCTGATGTCTCTTGGCAGCCCAGAGGTTCTGTGAGCCATAAAAAGGCATGCTAGTTGAGTGCCTATCACCGATGGAAGAGGGGGGAAAGAATGCCCAGATAATTTTACCTTGTAATAATCTGTGCAAATCTAAACAGTAAGCACATCTTCTGCCCTGACCTGAATAGTTCAAGCAAGCTTGATCTAATCAGACCTCGAAAGCTAAGCAGGGTCAACTCTGGCAAGTACTTGGATGGGAGACCTCCTTGGAATACCAGCAGTTGGGAGGACAGGGGTAGGCTTTATTCAGCCACCTCTGTGAATATCCTCCAGGACCCCAGTAGTGGCCAGTCACCAGACATCACCATAGATAGAAAACAAATGATGAGGTATAGTGCACCTTTTTTGTTCTGAAATCTTATGTGTGGCTTCCATGCTTCTTACAGTCCCTTCCTCTGTGCACACCATTGACATATTATAAAAAGGGAAGGGAAGGAGCTTTGAATTGTTGCAGTAAACCATAACAGAGATTGTTCAGTCAACTGTGAACCCTGGTTGGTCTCTGTTTACATAAATTTCTAGAATCAATTATGCTGCTGAATCGGCATATCAGAAGAACGTAAGAAGAGCCCTGCTTGATCCAAGATCCATCTTGTCAGAGTGGTGTAGTGGTTGAAGTGTTGGACTGGGACCTCAGAGTCCAAGGCTCAAATCCCTGCTCTGTCATGGAAACTTGCTGGGTGGTCTTGGGCCAGTCACATACTGTCAAACCTTAACCTACTTCACAGGGTTGCTGCGAGGATAAATGGAGGAGGAGAGAATGCTGCAAACAACTTTGGGTCCCCACTGGGGATCAAAGTGAGGTATAAATACATTAATAGTCCAATTGCATATTCCCAACAGCAGCCATCTGCATTTGGGGGTCCCAGAAGTTGGCTATGAAGCAACATCTCTCCACATAGGTGCCTTCACCAAATTGGAAACTGCCTCTGAAAGGGAAGCTTTTATCAAGACTAACAGCCATTGATATTCTGTATTAATTTGTCTAGTTTTCTAAACTTATGCAATGCCCTGGAGCTATGCCGTACATGTACGATTCATTTTTCCATATGTAAAAAGGAAATAACAGTAACTTACTCCACAGGACTGCAAAGAGAGAGAGAGAGACAGAGAGAGACAGAGAGAGAGACAGACCCCCTCAGATCTTTAGAGATAAGTTGCCCTATATTTTTAATTGTAAGGGGAAAATAAGAAAATAAAAGAATTGCATGCACATGAACAGGAAAATCAAATTCCTATCGACAGTGAAATATTTCATTTTGGTTTGGGTGGGGGGGGAAGAGTGTCTACAAAACTTATTTTAGCAGGCCAGAGGGAAGTCAACACTGCTTTACACAAGCATCCCAAAATCAATCCCATTGCTATTCACAGCATCTTAGATACATTTTCCACAGAATGAAGCAAATGAATGCGCTGTCCATTCATCAAGGTAAAATTGTTGCAGCACAACACTCATTGCGTCTCTTTATCGACACTCTGGTGTTAGATTAATGTGGATTCTCAGTCAGACTGACCTCCCCAAACAAACAGAAGTCACGCTGTCCATTTTTTAAAAAAGGATTCTGAAAGGAGGCCGTAATCATCAGTTATGTCGAAGAATGAGGACACGGAGAAGAGCCACAGAGATGAGAAATATACATAATGATGCTTCTAACACATTTATATTTTCACTATTCACAGCTTGATTGCTATACATTGCATTCATTAAACCATACAGGATTCCACAAGCAGCAAATCCTTACGATAGATCTCAGAAGGGTTCTCTTCTTTTGGAATTGGGTGGAATTTGGACTTTTAATTCTATCAAAACCTTAGGACTTTGCAACATGTAGGAGAGAATTACCCACCCATCACTAAAATGAAGATGCCATATACACTTTTCCATTAAACTGAGCTTGTTAATGAACAACTGATCTGCATGAAATATTAAACTCCCCTCCCCTTAGTGTGGATCTACAGAACAGGCTTGCTACAGATTGCTCCACTAGCACTTCGTTTTGAAGGCAGATGTGAAATTTTGGCTCCTTGTGATTCTATGATTTGCTTATTCTGATTTGTGCTTAATCCTTTCTAGGCTACCACGTCTTTTCATCCCACTATGGTTTGGGCGGGGTGGTGGAGACGGCATTTCAGGAAAATTAATATAAGCGATGCAATGTTTCCAAGTGGTCTAAAACATACACAAACACTTTCTGGAATAGGACCTGAGCATCATGACATTTGGCATCCCAAGCATATTTGCTCATGCTCTAAGTCCCTAATGTGGTGCACCAGACTCCCCCTGAACCCAATAACCTTGAATCTCACATTGTAATACTCAGGGATAGCTCAATGCTTCAAGGTTTACCATTATCTCTGCCACTGAGCCCTGACTTAAACAGGTTCTTCAAAACATCAGCTACAAGAAGCACTGTTTTGCAAGTTCATATGAGGGTAGAATATTTTTTTTTTCTCCTTTGTAAAACAAACACCATCTTTCTCTGCAGCTCTGCTGTCACCTGATGAATATCTCTGATTATTTATAGTGGAGTGAGGGTCAGGGAGCATTAGAAATTGAACTCAAGCAGAACCCGACTTGCAGTGGAATACGGAATGCCAGGAACCAAAGGGTGAGCTTTCATTCATTGCGTTGCCAGTGACTTCAGCCATGACCTCTACTGTAAACGTGGGAGGTAAAATAAGCTTGTTTTGCTGTTGCAACCAAGGTCTCCTAGGAACAAACTAGTGTGTGATTGAGTAGGTGCATCTAATTTAGGTTGCTATTCATACACGTACATTTCCCATCCCATTCAGATTGTGAAAACATTGCTTTTGCTGTTGCTATTAACACTTATGCCTTCCCTCATAGCAGCTTTCATATGGTTTCCAGGCAATCGCCCATCCCACCTATTGTTTATCCTAGAGTGAATGTGGGGGGAAAAGTCTTCAGTTCACTAGAAACTCATTAAGTATTACATATCATGGATATGATAAACCCCTGCAGGAAGAGTTAACTGTAACTCTGCCAAACAAGTGTCTTCGTTGAGGACAAGGAAGGGGAGGAACCGTGGCAGATACTGATACCCCAACCAAGTGTCAGATTCCATTAGGACTGAGCTAAGATCAGATGCAGAAACTCTTCTCTCTGTAGTGCCAAGGATGGTGGCTTGAGGAGGACTCCCATGCAATGTCCCCTCTGTATCTTTTTTCCTACTGAGTGGACAGGTTCGCATCCTGAGCAGAACATATCTGCTGTAATTTTAAAATGGGCACTGAGCAGTGCAAGACCCTGTGCGGCTCCAGAATGCTGCTGAGCGGGGCTTCCAGTCTGGTGTAGTGGTTAAGTGCGCGGACTCTAATCTGGGAGAACCGGGTTTGATTCCCCACTCCTCTGCTTGCATGCACTGGATGACCTTGGGCAAGCCATAGCTCTGATAAGAGCTGTTCTTGAAAAACAGCAGTTTCTGTCAGAGCTCTCTCAGCGTCACCTACCGCACAGGGTGTCTGTTGTGGGGATGGGGAGGGGAAGGAGTTTGTAAGCTGCTCTGAGACTCCTTTGGGTAGTGAAGGGTGAGGTATACATCCAATCTCTTCTCTTCTTCTTCTTAATGAGCAGCCACTCATATGCACAGATTAGAGAAAACACTGCTCCCATGGGCATATCATGGTGGAACACTTGCATAACATTTCACAATCTTCCTGGTTCAGAGTGATACTACAGTCCCGATCCTGAGCCCTAGGAATGACTGATAAACAGACATCAGACCTGCTGCACTCTCTCTCGGCATGGGCAACTTGTGACAAAGTTATTCCTTCACTAAGTCAGACTTCAGGTGTGCCTGACGCCAAGTGTGTCTGAAGACTTTGTAGGGGTTGCAAGGCAAGAGATGAGAAGAGGTGGTTTGCCATTGCTCGCCTCTGAGTAGCCATTAGATTTTCCGGGCTGTATGACCGTGGTCTTGGCATTGTAGGACCTGACGTTTTGCCAGCAGCTGTGACTGGCATCCTCAGAGGTATAACACGGAAAGATGGAGTACTCTCTGTGTCAAGGTGAGAAGGAAAATGGTAGACAGGTAATTTATATCTAGTAGCAACCCTGGGTTTTCTTGGTGGTCTCCCATCCAAGTACTGATGAAGGCTGACCCTGTTGAGCATCCAAGATCTGATGAGACCGGGCTAGCCTGGCCCATTCAGGTCTGGGCTGAGTCATATTTACATGTAAACCATATTTTCTATATGACTATTTTACCTTGTTATAATGGGAACGCAGGATAATCCAGGTTCCAGAAATAAATGATCCCCCCTCAACACACACATATATGGCTAGGCCCTAACTCCAACTATTCCAGCAGCAACAAGAACCACTTCTTTTTCCCAGGCAGTACCAGGAGGCCTTTCTTCCAAATATTAAGTCTTTATTATTGACTGCGCTTTCCACCACCAACAAAGCAGCCTTATACTGCAAGCAAGCATTTTATCAGCATTTCAGGAGAGGAGTCTTTCCCAATTGTCTGAGAAAGTTTAATAGGTAATGCCTGAAATTAAACTTGGAATTAGTGTTATTATGGGAAGGGGAATTTCTTTTTTCCAAAATTCTCTTCTTCTCCTTCTCCTTCTCCTCCTCCTCCTCCTCCTTCTTCTTCGCCATTCCTCTAATTCTCTTTTTTCTCTTTTAAAATAAGGTTTCTTTTTCTGGTTCTCTTTGATGAGGAATCAATGCACCCTTTTGTAACTTCAGCTCTTGCAGTTGTTTTATGCTGCACAACACAGGGTGGCGCTCTAGCAGGAAGACAGGAAAGTTTTGGAACACATTGCTTGCCTCTGAGCATCAACAGAGTGAAATTCTGAAAATCTGCAGAACCTCTACTGCCTCTCCTGTCTTCCAATTTCTCTTTCATCAAAACCTAACTGATTAGAAAATGAGTCCCTTTGGGGGGGTAGGGAAGGAATTTAAAAAAGGGGGGGGAGAAACAAATTGTTGGATTTCAGGGAGAAAGTGAGTAAAGAGGAATATAGGCCCCGGTCACACGAGCTGGATATCGCAGGGGGGTGTTGTGGCTGTTTGCCCCGGAGCGAACTACTGTGCGGCCGCCGGATCAAACGTCCAGCCGACATCCCGTGGTTCGGGGGGAGGGGCCGATCATACGTCAATCCTGTGGTGCGGCAAAGAAGCAGCGCAGCAGGGGTTGTGGGTTTTTTAACCATAGTGTGTGCATGTGCCGTTGGGTGCTTGTGCGCATCCCATGGAGAGTTTTTTGGGGGGGAACCTTTTCGCGACGGGACATGAGCAGGTGCCGGATGCCATGAGCTACCACCGGAAACACGATCAGATGCCCGCCCTTGCCCCACGGTTTCCGGAAACTAGTACCTCGGAGGTACTAGTTTTTTATGGCGCATCTTCGGCGGGAAGCCTTGAGTTAGCCATGGGAGCTCTACGCTTCCCAGATGTTGCGGTTTGATCGCGCCTGGAAAATCCGCCTATCTTCCGTCTCTGTAGCGTGTCTAGTGATCTGTGTGACCGCAGCCTAAGAAAACTTTCCTTAACAACTCTACTTGAGACCTTCTGCATGCAAAGCATTTTCTCTATGCAGTTTCTATTGGCTGCTATCAGTTTGCTACACTCTCTTTGTTGCTATCAATCACTGGAAGTGTATTAATGCAGTAAAGAGACATCTGCAGGATTTGAAAATATTAAAGAATTCACTCTCTCCCATTACATTTATGAAGAACACATTCATATTTAATAGGCTATGTTATCTGAAGTTTATGATGTAACCCTACGCATGAGAAACTGTTCCAGTGGTTTTCAACGGATATAAGGTTAATATAGCTGTCCCCATTTTTTCCTCCCTATTTTTACTGCTTTAAGGAAAGGTCAATATGGATTATAAAGTAATAGTTATAAAAAAGACTCTGATACCCCTTTAAAAATTTATTGTGGTTTAAAGAATGCCATCTCTTGGCAGATGTTGATACAAAGTTTGAGAAGGATTATATCCCTGAAACATAATCTAGTAGCCCATTAATGTTCAAAAATGCATCAAAGACAATTTAGCTCATCTAAAGTTAAAATGGAGACTAACAATAAAGAGGGAGAGCTGTATAGTAGTTAAGGGGTCAGTTTAGGACTGGGGCACTCTAGATTCAAACATCTACTAATCCAGGAAACTCACTAGCTAACCTTGGGGCAGACACTCTCAGCTTAATATAACTGGCAGGTTTGTCATGAAGGTAAAATGTAGAGAAAGAGACTACAAGTATTTTATTCTGAACTCCTTGGTGGTAGAATATCAGATAAAATTAAGACCTACAATTTATCCCAAACATATAGGTGGATAAAGAAAAGTGATAGCCATAAATAAAATAAGTTTTCTTTTAAAAAATTATCCATATTTTCAATTGTAATCGGTCCCCCAAAGCATACCACCAATTCTGGTCCACTTGCATTGCCATTGTGCTTTCACATAACTTAAACAGTAGCATTTTTCAGATGTGACGATAACGAATATGGTGCATAATGGGCATGCATGCTACTCATGATCATCCAATATGTGCAGTCACCATGATGTACGAATAGAAGTAAACATTATAGTTGCATGTGTACACAGATTCAGTATGTGTGAACTGACCACTAGATTTTTCAGGATTAGCATTCACATGTATCAAGGTTCTACACGCATGGCAAATATATGTTTTGCATCAGTGAAGGGGGGGCAATTTTAGCTGATTCCCACCTGTTACTACAGTATCCTGTACTTTCCTGACCTAAAGCAGACAGCAGGTTGCTTGGGGAAGGGAAGGTGGGAAAAGATCTATTCTTCTAGCTCCTTCTGCATATTTTCCTACTGGATCCAACACCCAGTTTTTATGGAGAATAATGAGATGTTAATGGGATCATTCTAGTTTGTTTCCCCAGGATTCCTCTGCACGAGGCAGATAAACGGGGGGGGGGGGATTGAAACAATTCTTGCTTCCTCCTTTCTCATAGATACTCTTATGAGTTTTCATTATCAGGCTGTAGAACAGAAAAAAAGTTCAACAGAAAAAATAAAATAAAAAGTCTTCCAAAGTTTCTTTTTAAAAAAACAAAACACCTCTTCCAAAGAATGTAATGCTCCCAACCCAACTCCTCAAGGCTAGAGTGCATTATACATTACAGAAAAATAGTTGGGTTACTTACACATTAAATGTGGAGCCATTCCCCTGCTCAAAGTTAAATGGGGAATGAGTGTTTGAGCAGACTTTCCTTCCCACACTCAGGGAAGTTCTATCCCCATCTTCTCAGCCTATCAAACCAAACACGAGATCAACTTGGAGGCAAGCACGTAGGTACAGATGTTGTGCAAACAAAGAAATTCGTAATAAACAGCTTGTAGAGAAAAGGTTAGTGCTTGTACCAATTACACCCTGGGTTACTGTCTTATGATCCTTGGAATATGAAATGGCATTTGTCTGTCAGGTCTTCCCCCAGTAAACAAATTATGAAATGAATTATTACTTGCAAATGCATGAGCATATGACATGCTAGACTCATAAAATAGACCAGGCAGCTAAACAGATAATAGAGCAGGGATAATTTCTCTTACCTATTTTCCTGCATACCTCCAGCAACATATATACATATATATGCAATGCATACACAGAAAGAGTGAGATATGCACACATTAGAGACAGAGAAAAGGATAGCACTATCATTTTGAAGAGCACAGATGATAAAAGGTCATTGGATTAAACTTTATGAATCATTCATTAATAGCTCACAGGAGCTCCTGAAAATATTAATTTCTTCTTTGCAGACATCACTAACATAGCAACATAGTCTGTGTTATCAGCAATTAGGGCTGTTGTCAAGGATCACCATGCTTATCTGTACACTTACTAGCTTCGCATAGAGATGTCACAACCCAGGCCTTTAACACAATGATCCCCATTTATTTCCATGCCTCTCTTTGTGTATTAAAACCTTGCTGGGTGAGAATTTGCATTATCCATCTGAAAAAATGGCCTCAGAAGTGTATGCTATAATTTATGGGTTAGTTTTCCAGGTGCCATGGGACTCTTTATTTGTGCACTGATGGCACTGTTCAGGATTAACCCACTCAGTCCAGTCCAGGAAAGCAAGGGAACCATGTATCTTCAGCGCATTAAGCAACAAACCATGAGAGTGTCTATACCCTCTCTGGTTTTCAGGACAATTTGCCACCAGAATCTCTTTCACTAGTCCCTGCCTTTCCTAAGGGAGAGATTCAAGCCCTTAGTTAGCATCTGGGATTTAACACAGTAGCAACTCTAACCAGAGATGCACACATTTACCCTCTAATGGTAGCGTAGGTAGTCAGCGTCAGCCACAAGATTTAGCCTTGGAGCTCAAGTTACAACATCAGGAACAATTAGAAATAAGAAGGATCTTTATTCAGTACAGAGCACAGCAAACAGACTATGAGATTACAAAATAACAACGGCTAGGGCAATTTGCCTTAACTACATATTAAAGATACATAGTTACCAATTCAGGAACATCCAACAGTCCACAATAGTCCAAGGGATTTTGAAGGGAAATCCCATCTTTGCACAACCATGTGGTCCAAGTCACAAAGCAGCTCTTTGTGAGCGAAGAGACTGCATTTCAGGTGCAATAAAACAGACAATAGAAAGAGGAGGAAGGGAGCAAGAGCAAGAAGGCAAGAGACTCACTCCCATACGGATCAATCAATTATACCCCAATCTAATCATGATTAGCTGTGGCCATTCAGCCAACCACGAGTGGACAGGGGTGTGCCCAATTGTTGGTTTTCATGGCTGCAACATAGGATTGGCCAGAAGTTTGGAGGCCCTGCCTGCAGTCAGATGGCCCAACCTGTAGCTTTCTTCATTGCATACGTGACAAGACTCATGTGAGGCCTAGTGTGTGGAGCATCATTGTCTGGCTCTCTGGCAGAAAGGTGTGAAGGAATGTGGTATGTGGCACGGTTATAAAGTTTTCTCCAGCCATTTGGCCTTACCATTTGGCATTGCAACAGGAAATAAGACACAGGATGTTATCAGAAAGACATCACAGGAGAAGGCAGGAGACTTTTAGAAACCAATATTTCTATACAACGTCCAGTGAAGGAGCATCCACCCCCCACCCACCCTGAGGCAGTCTGTTCCACTGCTCAACCACTCTTACAGTTAGGAAGTTTCTCCTGATATTTAGCCAGTAACGACTCCCTTGTAATTTCCACCCACTAGATCTAGTCTTGCAATCCAGGCCCAGGCTGGACCAGTCTCATCAGATCTCAGAAACCTAGCAGGGTCATCCCTGGTCAGTACTTGGATGGGAGACCACCAAGGAAGTCCAGGGTTGCTAAGGAGAAGCAGGCAATGGCAAACCACCTCTGAACATCTCTTGCCTTGAAAATCTTTCAAGGTCACTGTAAATCAGCTGCATCTTAGTAGAACTTTCCACCACTATCCTATTCTCATAAGATAGCCCCTGGATCTAACCTACAGGACTCAGCTTCTCTGGGAGATGGCTTTCAAAGGCATTGGGATGGCAGAAAGTGGCTATATTTGCTGACTTATTTTCTTACTTCTGAGTGGGATGATCTAATTTTAAATCATGACTGATGAGCTTTTCCTTCTTGCAAGAGGAACTGTCATTTCATTCATAACATGCCTCAACACAATGAGCATGACTTGCAAATATTATGGACCTCCCAACTTTTTTTTAAAAAAAAGTAAAATGCTATTGTACTGAAAAAATGGTAGTTCCGAAAAAAACCCAATTATGCCTTTATCATGTTCTCTTTCTTACCTACTTAGTAGAATTCCAACTGATTTATTGCTGCTGCAAATGATACATTATTAACGTGGTGGAGGATGGCACTTCAAACATATCACAAAAAAATTGCCACAGAGAAGGTGGAAACAGAAATGCAACTACTTAATAGAGCTTGTTTGCAAAAATCTCATCTTAATGGATATCTAAGGGTGCAATCCTGAGATCGGTCAGTAACCTAACCCCCAGCAGCATCTTTTGGAGATATGCTGGTGCAGACTGGAGATCTGGCCAGTGTACTTGTTTATATCCCATTTTCACAATAATCCTGCGGCATAGGTCAGGATGACAGATTAGGCCACGATAATTCAATGCTTTCCATCACTGAGCAGTGAGTGATTTGAACTCAGGCTTCCCCAGTTCAGTTTGACACCCACAATGGCTTTCACTGTTACTCTCTGCAGACATCAGTCACTCTGAACATTTAGTAATGATGCATTTAATTTCTTTGTACTAATCTTCATATGCAATAGAATCATGTGATGTAGCTTCCCTTTGGACGGTGACGTTCAGACTGGGTGGAGGGCAGACTGCATTTTAATGTTTCCCGCTGAAACTAATCCCTGATCAGGATAGCCTGATCTCATCAGATCTCACAAGCTAAGCAGGGTTGGTCCTGGTTAATATTTGGATGGGAGACCACCAAGGAATACTAGGGTTGCTATGCAGAGGCAGGCATTGGCAATCTACCTCTGAATGTCTCTTAGCTTGGAAACCCTATGGGGTTTCCATAAGTCGGCTGTGACTTGATGACAAACAAACAAGCCCCTCCCCGAAATTAAAGAGATTCTTTACACGGGTGCTGGGGGTGTCTGTAATACTTGCAATCTGCATGGTAGCCATATTGTCTGAAGAAGGGTGAAAAAGAGATTGTGCATGCATGTACAGCTTCAGTACACCTGAATCAGAACCCTGAAAAACAAGTGGCTGATTTGTGCACACTGAAGCTATACGCACATGGAAAACAGCTGTGTTGCCCCTGTTCAGAAGACATGATTAATGTTTGTATTCGAAGGATGTACGGGCAGTTGGGAGGCCCCAACTACACATGGAGGTAATGTCTGAAAAGTGTATTTTGTGAGTTTATGCTTCCTCTCCTTGGTGATGGAATGTGCTGGCAAGTCACAGCCAACTTATGGTGACCCCATAAGGTTTTCAAGGCAAGAGACAATTGCTACTATTATATATATATTTGCTGTTTCTGATTCTGTTGCTAGATTTGAATGCCAGATGATGTTATTATCTTTTTAAAAACACTTTTTTTATGGCACAAGACTGTCGCAATCCATATTATCCCCCCCCCAATGTGTCAAGGATTTCTTTTTAATTGAGATGTGTTTTCACCAACTGAGAATGCAACTCCTGAACAGGTCAACTTAGAATCCTATTCAAGTCTATTCAGTGTGTCTGGCTCCCAGGGGAAGTTTTCTTATGATGGGACTGCTAGTTGTGAGCTAATCTGAGTGCTTTTAAGAGGCAGAATGAATAAAAAACATATTTATTAAACAGTAACAATGCTGTCAAACAACTAAATGTGGCGTTGGATCCAAATCACTGCACTAGATCCAAGTGCCTTTCCATCTAGAGTCCAAATCACAGTCTAAATAGTACGGTCCACGATACATCTGCATTCTGTGTGAGTTTGCTGCACACAGAGTTTGCCTGTTAGTTACTGAAAGCAATCAGGAGTTCCATATCTATGTCATACAGCTCATCTTATATTTTCTTCTTCTATATGACTGGTTAAATAGCCTGTAACCGCCTACAGCGGGAGCTATAAGTGATTATGAAGAACCCTCCCGCTTTTCACTTCAAATTAACTAGGATGGCTTGTCTATCATCCAAGGAGCTTTTAAATCAGTGACCTTAAAATCTGTTCAGCAGCAGGCATGCTAAAATGGAACTTCACTGCAATTTAATTGGTTCACATTATCCTTTGTTTCTAAGTACAGATTAACCTAACTGATCCCAGTACTAATCTTAAAGATTCTTCCTTTCACAATGGCAGGGGTGGGGTGGGGGACCCCACATAGCCTGGTTTATTGGTAAATTCGGCATTCAAAAATAAATGGTTAATTCATTTTCCGTTTGAATTCTAAATGCTCTGAGAATACATTGTTACTTAAATTACATCTTTTTAATGAGTTGCAGAGATGCGGGGGACAAGGTTTTGGTCTTGGGCTATGAAGAGAAGGCATAGCTTTCTGCTGTCTGCCTCAGTTATATTTCCTAGGTCATGGCTCCAAGCCTCTGCCCCCTTCTAGTAAAACCCCTGTGTGGTGCCTCCTGGCCTTTACTCTTCCACATGTATTTGATTACTATGGTGAAAAGGTCAGATTACAGAAGACGGTGGCCCCTTTCAGATGTTATATTCAGGCATAGTGGGAGCCTACCCATTGGCAACAATGTCTCCTGCTATAGTGCTATATACTGTGCTGGACCCCTCCCTGCACTCCCCATTGCCACCTGACAGGCAGTAAGTAAGTGACATCAGCATGTTGTCTTGATGACATCACTTCCAGTTTTGTACCGGAAGTGAAGTTGCACATTTTGCCAACATTCCGTATGACTGTTCTTGCCCGCCCAGCATTTCTCAGCAGGTTTCATTAAAAACATAAGAACATAAGAAAAGCCCTGCTGTATTCAGACCAATGGTCCACCTAGTCCACCATCTTGTGTCACACAGTGACCAACCAGTTTCTCCGGATGGCCAACAACAGGGCATATGGAACCGGGACCAGTGTGCTGGTCCTTCCAATTTCAGTTACCTCCACCATGACCAGTCCGTTCTTGATTCCCCCCCCCCCCAAGCCTGCATGAGACTGGGCAGACCAGTTACCTCCCTCATTCCTGGGATTCAGAGGCTTAGTGCCTCTGAATCTGAAGGTTAGTAGACATGGCTAGTAGACATTGATAGACATCCTCCATTAAACTATCTAATCTTTTAGAGCTGTTCATTCCTGTGGCCATCACTACATCATCTGGCCCCAAGACCTTTTCCCCTCTCGTCTCAGCAGTTTCAGACTCTGTTAGCCTATCCTTGAAGTTGGTATTTTTTGTCCCAATGTGCATCACACTTACCAACACTGAAATTCATTTGCAACATTATTGCCCACTCACCCAGTTTGTGGAGGTCCTCTTGGAGCTCTTTACAGTCAGCCTCAGATTTCATCATCTTGAATAATTTGGTGTCATCTGGAAATTTAGCCACTACCCTACTCACTCCCAGTTCCAGATCACTGATGAATAAATTAAACAGTACTAGTTCCAATACCGATTCTTGTGAGACCACGCCGCTTACTTTGCTACATTGTGAGAACTGTCCATTGATTCCTGTCACTTAACCAGTTTTTAATTCATAAGAGAACCTGTCCTCTTATCCCATGACTGCTAAATTTACTCAGGAGTCTTTGGTGAAGGACCTCATCAAAAGCCTTTTGAAAGTCCAGGTATATAATATCCACTGGGTTATCATTGTCTACATGCTTGTTCACTTTCTCAAGGAACTCCAAAAGTTTGGTAAGGCAGTACTTCCCTTTGCAGAAGACATGTTTATTTCCCCTCAGCAAGCTTTGTCCCTCGCCATTCTATCTTTGACTACAGTTTCTACTAATTTGCCTGGAACAGACATTAGACTGACTAGTCTGCAGTTTCCTGGTTCCCCTATGGATCCCATTCTAAAAATTGATGTCACATTTGCTACTCTCCAGTCTTCTGTTACAGTGGCTGAATTTAGTGATAGGTTACATATATGGGTTAGTAGATCAACAATCTCACATCTGAGTTCCTTAAGAGCTCTCGGGTATATGCCATCAGGACCTGGAGACTTATTGGATATATTTGGCAACCCTACCCAAAAGCCATGCATAGATCCTCCTAGTATGTGTGGTCACCATGTTGTCTGAACAAGGACAACACATGTATCTTCAGCTTTAGTACACAATACATTAAAGTCCCATATTTCAGAGTTCTAGTTCATGTGTAAAAAAACTGTGTACACGTGCAAAAAATATATATATTGCCCTTGTTCTATTAACATGGCGATATTAACATGGTGACCACATATTTCAGGAGGATTCAGGGTAGTGTGTAATCCTAATGCACATAGTTGCTGACACCGTTGTATGTATGGGGAAGAGCAATAGTGGTGTTTTTTAAACAAAGCCTGGAACAACAAGTTGGTTGACTGGAAATCAAACCAATAAAATCATTTTTATTTTTAGAGAGACAGTTTGGTGTAGTGGTTAAGTGCATGGACTCTAATCTGGGAGAACTGGGTTTGATTCACCACTCCTCCACTTGCAGCTGCTGGATGACCTTGGGCAAGCCATAGTTCTGTCAGAGCTGTCCTTGAAAGGGCAGTTCTCTCAGAGCTCTCTCAGCCCCACCTACCTTACAGGGTGTCTGTTGTGGGGAGGGGAAGGGAAAGGAAATTGTAAGCCGCTCTGAGACTCCGAGTGAAGGGCAAGGTATAAATCCATTCTCTTCTTCTTCTTTTTAAAACTGATTTTAGCTATTAAAAGAGAGAGAGAGAAGAAGAAGAAGACTAAGTCTTGATCCAGAGTTATAACAATGAAGGCAAATCCTTTGGCTAAAGTGGTGTAAAGTGATAGGGAACAAAACCCTTCAAAAGTCCCATACTTTGTTGATGATCCCTTGTTAGTCCCCAAGGATTTTTAGACAGTTGACTCAAACTTCCTTTTGCTAGGCTTTTGAGCCAATGTCTATTATTCACCCATTTTTACATTCCCTTGCAGGCTTGGAGTTGTTCTGCTGTATTGCTTCTTAACTGTTTTAATAACCAGTTTTTCTATAAAAAGTGTTAATTGTGTGTTTTATTTCACAAGCTGCCTTGAGGGTAAAATAATAAAATAGATAAAAATAGTTAGATAAAAATAGATAACTAGAGACACTGCATCCCATCCCACAACTCTGGCCTCCAGAATATAGTTTCCAGCAACCACACAATGAATTAGTCCAGTTGTCCTAGATTTTAAAAATGCAGCAACAAAAAAGGCTAATGTGATCTTGGGGTGTATCAACAGAGGCATAACGTCCAAATTGCAAGATGTCATAGTCCCGCTGTACACTGCATTGGTCAGGCCACACCTGGAGCACTGTGTACAGTTCTGGAGGCCTCACTTCAGAAAGGATGTGGACAGACTTCCGGTTTTCGGCAACTCATGAACGAACGCACGCCATCAAGTTCCGATGGGTGCAATTCAGTTTGAGGCAGTAGGGAGGGGGTCTGGAAGTCTTTGACCCCCCCCCCCATGAAGCTCTTGGAGGGAGCTTCTAGCCTGGAGTACTGGAGGAGCTGCTCCCGAAGCCACGGCTGAAGGATCGAGGCTCTTTTTTGCTCCTTAAGGTCCCACTGCCTCGAGGCCAGCAATGGCACCCAGAGACATTACCGGACCAGAACGCGCAAAGACTTAAGCAAAGGACTCTCCCTATGGGATGACATCCAGTGGAGAAAAAAAAACCAGTGAGTTAATGAGTTTCAAAAGAAAGACAAAAGTAAAGTGGGTGGAAGAACTGACTGTGAGATGGCAAAGCCCCATATAGAAAGGGGGGGGGAACTCTTGGGAGGAAGAACCCTACCCTATAGTGTAAAAAGTGGCGAAAAAGGAAGCAAGTCATCAACAAGCTGTCAGAAACCCACCCAACCAAAGTGGATCACAGCGGCGCTTGTTAGACAGTCTAGAGGAAAATCGTAGAACTTTTAAAGAACTTTTACCTTAATGTAAACAATGTCACAACGTGGGGGGGGGGAATGGCGTCCAGAGGCAGAGACACCACAGGAAGCGCCAGCACAGCATCACTGGTCACAAGACCGGAAATTACCACCAATTTAGCTGGTATGATCTCTGAAGCTTTGCACCCCCTGCTGGATCAGCTGACGAACCTCAACAAAAAGTTTGATGATTTGCAGAAGGAGCTGAAGGAGACCAAAGATAAATCAAAGAAGACGGTCAAAAAGCTAATACAGGTTGAAACTTAAGACCAAAGAGATGGATCAAAGAATGGACATTGCTGAGATAGAAAGACCTTCTGAAAAACAACAGTTATTAGAATTGCAAGTGGAAAGATCCCTATATGTTTTAAGATTTCAAGGGGTACCAGAAAAAAAGATGAAAATTTAAGAGAAATCTTAAGCGAAGCATTGGTCCCCTTGATCAACAGCAAACCTGAATTATTGCAAGTGGACATAGACATGATTTATAGAACTTATTCAGAGTTTGTGAAGAAAAATACTCTTCCAGGAGAAATATTTGTTCATTTGAAATTTTATTGCTCATATTGAAATATTATTGCTCATATGCGATATTAAAATTAAGAAACTTTTGTTCTTGCTATTTGAATACTTATTGTAAACTTGATTATATATAGGGAAATACCCAAAGCATAAGATAGATGATTATTGTACCTTGCTACTCTGAATTTGTAGTGTGTAGTTTTTGTAGTTTATAGTGAAAAGTAATTAAAAAATTATATTAAAAATGAAAGAAAGAAAGGATGTGGACAGAATGTAACATGTACAGACTACAGCGACGAGAATAGTCGGGGGCCTGGAGACCAAGCCCTGTGAGGAAAGGCTGAGGAGGGACTTGGAAATGTTTGGTATGGAGAAGAGGAGGCAGAGGGGGGACATGATTGCCCTCTTGAAGTATTTGAAGGACTGTCGCTTAGAGGAGGGTAGGGAGCTGTTCTTGTTGGAAGCAGAGGATAGGACTCACAATAATGGGTTTGAATTAAGGGCAGGAAGGTACTGGCTGGATCTTCGGAAAAATGTTTTTACTGTAAGAGTTGTGCAACAGTGGAATCAGCTGCCTAGGGAGGTGGTGAGCTCCCCCTCACTGGCAGTCTTCAAGCAGCGGCTGGACAAACACTTGTCAGAGATGCTCTAGGCTGATCCTGCATTGAGCAGGGGGTTGGACTAGATGGCCTGTATGGCCCCTCCCAACTCTTTCATTCTATGATTCTATGATAAAAGCCACTTTTACTTGCAAAGTTCAAAGCAGACCCCAATGTAAACATCTTCAGAATGTGGTTTTCTGTAGTCCTAATTATGCACCAATGCATGTGCACATACGGGCTCCACATGCTTGATCATACAGATGAATGTTGTGGGTTTCCTCATTGTAAATAAGCCTGTCTGTATACAGCTTTCAAGCACAAGCTGTATTTGGACCTTCAGTTTAATGTGTGGAAATTGGGAGGGTACAATTGTGTGGGCACAATGTGTGAAAGTTGGGAAAGCAGGTGCTATACCACATCAACACAGTCTAGTTAAAAAACCTTCACAGAATAATTATTTCCCTTCTTTTGAGATCAATAAATGCATAAATACTTAAAACTTGGGGAGGGGGGGTTTGACAAAGCAATATGTTTTTTCAAGCAACAAATTGTAAAGATGCTTCTGGAAAAAAATAATCAGCATTTGGTAAAGTGTAAAAATTGTCTTCTAGGAAGCAGTTCTCTTCTGCTGGATATTCTCTTTCAAGTTATCCTAAAGCTCTCCTTCCAGTTAAGGCTGGTCCAGTTGCTATACAACACTTCCTGCATTTCTCCCCGTTGTATTTACCCATCCTGTGGAGAGGAAGTATGCTGGAGACAGCTTGCATGCCCTCTAACTAACTTTGCCTTTGGCTAGTCCATGCATTTGGACTGAGGGGAAAGAATAGTTTAGGGAATCTGTTCTCTCACACTGGCTCTGGCTGCTTGCTGGAAGGAGATTTGTTACAGTACATCATCTGTGTAAGGCAATGAAAAGTTTAGCAACAAGAGAAAAACAACAACAGTTCACTATCCTACTGCAGGTTGCTCTTTCATAGATAGGAAGCTGCTAACTGTTTTGTCCTTTGCAATGTAACAAAATCCGAGACCTATCTTCTCCCATGGATGCAAGTATTTTCCTTTGAAGATAGCATTTGCAAATATATCTTACTGCATTCCTCTTAAGCAACAATTACCATATAGAGTAGTGGTTGAGCTTTTAATTAACCATGGATTTTTCAAACTTTGCATTCACACACACACACACACACACACACACACACACACACACCAGGACTGTATGTACATTGGTAAATACAAGCATTGTCCCTACTCATAGAACATGATGATTATGATGTTTGAAAAGGACTACAAGCAGTAACTTTCCCCTGCATCATTCCAGAAACTAGATGCAGCACTGTCAGGGCTAGGCTGGAGACACACCCAGCCGTATCCAGCTCAGGGTCCCCAAGATCTGTGGCTGGAAGCGGCAGCTGGAGAATACAGAAGAACTAAAAGTGCATCATACAGAAGGAGGCTTCGTTTGCAGTTCTGAATTCCACTCCTGGCCAAACAGAAGGTACAATACTGACTGTCAATCATGGGGCTAATGTTACAGGGCTGGGGAATAATTGATTAACTCTTATCTCTAGGTAAACCAAGCAAATAAGCCCAGAAAGGACTGGAAACCTGTTAACTATTTTGAAAGCTATTACCCCTCCACCACAAAACAAAAGCACAAGATTCCAGCTGTGGGTTAAACTAGGGCTTTATTAGTATCTGACTTTCAGCACTGATGCAGTTAACCACTGCCGTATCCCTTACCCTCCTCCATAATTATGAGTAGTGATGTGGGTTGCCAACATTCAGGCAAAATCACCCAGGCTCAACGTCTGGCACCCCAATATTGCTGTGCTTTGTTTCACATTCCTTGCATACCATATGTTTATTGAGAGGGGCCTGGCCTTATCACTATACCTATGTGCTCATCAACAATGGGGTCAATAGCTCTGCCCAAAGCCACATCCATTAGAACTTAGATTGGGTAAACCTTCCTTTATTCATCAACAATGGGGTCAATAGCTCTGCCCATCCATTAGAACGTAGATTGGGTAAACCTTCCTTTATCTTTGGACATCTGTAGGTGCTCACTTCCATTTTTCCTCTTAAGTCTTGCATGGCTCCTCCCAACTAATGCTAGTTAGTGCATTACCAAGCCATTACCTGCCCAGGCCTACTTTTAAATACCACCACTCTCCACCTGGACAAGGTGAAGCAGGCACAGTTTGAGAAAGGAACCTTCAAAAGTCCTGCATGCCCCAAAATTAACAGGCAAGCCCACACTGCTAACTCAAAGAGGAGTGGTAGGGAGGGCTGATGCAAAATACCCGTTGTCAGGTCAGGAGGTGGGGCTACCTGAAAATGGTGCCACCTGATTGGCCAGGGCACATGATGCAACTATATTGATGCCCACTAACAGACCCTTGTGGTTTGTTCTTCAAAGAGGTGGAGACAAAACTATTTCCTATGCCAGTCTTTATTTCAAATAATCTGATGACCCAACAGTCTTGGGAAATCATCTCAGATGGGAAGTGAGCATATTCTGGGTGCCACCTAAAGGCTCTATGTGGCTTGCTCCCCGCTCGAAAATTGGAATTATCTATCGTCTAACATTGCTTATAAGATTTGACTTTGATTCTTTCTTTACCCCTCCAAACTCCAATAAGTGCAAACCAGCCTTTCTAAAATCGCTTATGCAGTAAAAAAAAAAAAATACACAAAGGATTGCATGTAACTCTGTTGTTCCATCCCATTCTACTTCAGCATTGTTAAGCCCAGATTTCAATCACGATTTTGAAGAAAAGCCAGTGACTAAAATCAATCGAACTACCCAGTCCTATTCATCAATTTTTGCTTTATTGGCAGCTTATGCTTGGAAAATTAAGTCTCACAAAAGAAACCTGGAGAGGGGGAGAGAGAAGGAGAGAGCGAGAAGTGTCTGCCTGATAGTTGTGTTGCCAGATATTAACTTGGAGACAAAGACCTGCTTAACACCGGGTCTTCTCTGCTCTTCTGATTGCAATCTCATCTCACTCGTCCTTGGGACTGCTGTGTTTTCTCTGACCTCAAGCTTGTTAAATATTCAGCAGAAAGTTTATGGACTTTCCCATAACCTTGATTAAAAGCCTATTGGGACCCGAATGCTGAACCAAGAACTTTTCATTTTGAAAAGCAACTGGAGTACTTCATGCTGATTTCTGTTTCGCTTAAGAGTACTTCTAATCAGCAGTCAGAGGCATCAAGTTGGAGGGGGGGTAAACTGAGAGCCAGTCTTGAATAGCCTTTGTCTTCCTTGGCTAGATGCAACATCTACGGTGCAATTCAGTTTGCAAAGCAGGATCCTCTTATGTTCAGTGGGAAATTAGACTCTGCATGTAAATAAGGGCGCCTTTCAGAGACAAATCCAAAAACACTTGGTTTTTTCTCCCCTTGCAATAAACCAGTAAATATAATGATACATATTAGTCCTCAGATATTTTTGAAGAATTCATACTACACCTTTCCCAGAAACTCAATAACTTTAGTAAAGCTGTCACTTTGATGAGAAGTTGTTGCAGTTTTTTAATACACTAAATACACAGACCTGCCCTGACCTGGATAGCCCAGGCTGACCCAATCTTGTCAGAACTTGGAAGCGAAGAAGAAGAAGAGGAAGAAGAAGAGGAAGAAGAAGAAGAAGAAGAAGAAGAAGAAGAAGAAGGAAGAAGAAGAAGAAGAAGAAGAGGAGGAGGAGGAAGAGGAGGAGACTGGATTTGTACCCTGCCCTTCACTATCTGGAGGAGTCTCAGAGAGGCTTACAATCCCCTTCCCTTCCCCTCCCCACAATAGACACTCTGTGAGGTAGGTGGGGCTGAGACAGCTCTCTTCAGAACTGTCCTTGAGAGAACAGCTCTGAAAGAATTTATGACTGACTCAAGGTCACACCAGCAACTGCATGTGGAGGAGTGGGGAACCAAACCTGGCTCTCCCAGATTAGAATCCATGCTCTTAACCACTACAGCAAACTGGCTCTTTAAGCAGGGTCAGCTCTGGTTAGTACTCAGATGGGACACCACCAAGGAAGTCCAGGGTTGCTACACAGAGGCAGGGAATGGCAAACCACCTCAGAACATCACTTGCCCTGGAAACCCTATGCATTTGACATAACTCAACTGTGACTTGACAGCAAAAGGGGGGGGGGAGTCATAGGGGAAGACAGTCACACAATACATCTGACCTTCTTTGTCTTTACAACAGGATTGCCAGGTCCCCCTGGCCACCAGTGGGAGATGGGGGTAGGGCTGCTAGATTTAGGTTGGAAAACTCCTGGAGATTTGGGGATGGACCCTGGAGAGGACAAGGGTAGGGTTGCCAGGTCCGATCATTGCGCTGGCAGGAGAAGGACTTTCCTGGATTGGGGAGGAGTGTTGTGATGTGCCTATGTAAACAGGAAGTGACATAGGAACATCAGGGGGTGAAATTCTGGGTTTTGGGCAAAACTCTATGGTATTTCAAATTATATTTTGCCCAAAAACCAGAGCATTGCCCCCCCATGTCCCCAATGTGCCCACATCACTTCCAGGTTTTGTAGGCATCTTGCAATGATTTCTGGGTTCCTGCTGGTAAGAGGGTGTGATGGGGGGGGGAGTGCCCGAAAGCGGGCAGTCTGGAAACCCTAGACAGGGACATCTGTTGGGTACAATGCCATAGAGTCCATCTTTCAAGAGTCTCCCCTGGAGAAAATGGATGCTTTGGAGGGTGGACTCTATGGCATTGTACCCCCTCAAGCTCCCTGTCCTCCCCAGGCTCCATATCCAAATCTCCAGGAGTTTCCCAACCTGGATCTGGCAATACTATCCACACATCCCCCACCAGTGGCTGGGGGGACCTGCCAACCCTAGATCAAGCTATCTTATCTGTGTTCAGACATCATGCCAAACTACAGTTAAGAATAAGTGTGGTTAATAAAGCAACGTCCCATCCTGGGGGTGGGGGGAGAACCTAAATAACCCTAGTTAGTGGAGTGGCCCATGGCCAGATTATTAACCAACCATACGCAGTTAATTCAACCTTGCTTTCATGTGATGCTGAATTAAGCCATAGAGACAAACCTTGGTTTCCTGTTGTGTGAACAAGTGTGGAGGATCTTCAGGCTCACATGTTGCCTAGTGTGTAGATCAATAAAGATCTCTGCTTTCATGGCAAGCTGTAATTTGGTATGACATCTGAACCACCAACTATGGTTTGTTCTCTTCCTCCCAAACCAGAATGCCAAAATCTGGATTAATCATGGTTGGAGGAACTAGAATACATCACACTTTAGATGCAGCAACAAACTATGGATCACTGCAAAAGGAGAAGTCTTTATCCAGCCAGTGAAGGAGTGATGAAAGAGGGGAGGCAGGAATTTCACAACGATCTGCAGGCTTATTCATGTAACCAATGATTTATCATCATGTCTGAACTAGGCCAATGCTTTCAACATATAAGTTAACAAGAATCTCTGTAGTCAGAGTCCTAGGGATGCCAGTCTCCAGGTGGGACCTGGATATCCCTTGAAATCACAGTTTCTCTCCAAATTACAGAGATCATTTTCCCTGGAGAAAATGGATGCGTCCCTGTCCCGCCCTCCCCCCCAGGCTCCATCCCCCGATCTCCAGGAATTTCCCAACCTGGATCTGACAGCCCTAATTCAGACCCTTATAAAATGTGTCAGTTCCCTGCACTGGCGAACTGTTCATATGAGGAAGCAGAACATGAGAGACTGGACGGGGCTTGCAGAAGTGGCCAAACTGACTCAAAACATGGACGGTGAAGAAAAGCAGGGCAATGAAAGAACCAGCCAAGAGGCAATGAGGTGGAGTGATTATTTTTTATTATTGCTTTGATTGCTGTATTCATATGCGGCTTCAAGAGGTTTACAAAGCAAAGCAATAGCCTGCACTATACAACACAGGAGGCAGAATGAGAGAAGAAACAAGCAAAGAGAATGAAATACCCAATTCAAGATCACTTCTATAATGGTCCTGTAATGATCAGGTGGGAATGGCCATCACAAAAGACAGCTCTGGGAGAAGGAGTGAAATAGCAAAAGTCTCCAGCTGAGCTGGTATAGAACCACTGTGGTGTAACAATTAGAGTGTTGGATTAGGATCTGAGAGATCCAGGTTCAAATCCCCACTCTACTATGGAAGCTTGCTGGGTGACCTTGGGCCAGTCACACACTCTCAATCCAAATCTACCTCACAGGGTTGTTGTGAGGATGGAATGGATGAGAGGAGAATGAATGAAGTCAAATAAGTAAGTATAATAAAACTGACCAGGCTGGCTCCATTTAGACCCATCTGTTCTTATAAGGGAAACTACAACCAAGAAATCAAAAAGATGGCTGAGACTTGGAAGTGCAGCCATGAAGGAGCTTGAAAAGATTCTTAAGTGTAAGGAAGTGTCATTGGTGACCAAGATCAAGATAACTCATACTATGGTATTCCCTATTACTATGTATGGGTATGAAAGTTCCAGGGATGCCAGCCTCCAGGTGGGACCGGGGGATTCTCTGGAATTACAGCTCATCTCTAGACTACAGAGATAAGTTTCTCTGGAGAAAATGAATGCTTTGGAGGGTTGACTGTGTGGCATTGTGCCCCACTGAGGTCCATTCTTCCCAGGTTTCATCTCTAAATCTCCAGGAGTTTCCCAAACCAGATCTGGCAACCCTACCCACCCCCATTCCCTGCCGGTGGCCAGTGGGGACCTGGCAATCCAGAAAGTTTGCCAATGAAGAAGGCAGACAGGAAGAAAATTGATTCATTTGAAATGTGGTGTTGGAGGAGAGTTTTATGGATACCATATGCTGCCAAAAAAGGCAAAGAAGGCTGAATTCTCCCTAGAAGTTAAAATCACTAAACTGAGGCTATTGTACATTGGCCACGTCATGAGAACACAAGGCTCATGGGAAAATTCAATCATGCTATGAAAAGTTACATAAGAACATAAGAGACGCCAATGTTGGATCAGGCCAAAGGCCCATCCAGTCCAATACTCTGTATCACACAGTGGCCAGAAATACCAGGTGCCATCAGGAGGTCCACCAGTGAGGCCAGGACATTAGAAGCCCTCCCACTGTTGACCCCCCCAAGAACCAAGAAAACAGAGCATCACTTGCCCCAGAGCCCCTATCTATACCTTGAGGCTAATAGCCACTGATGGACCTCTGCTCCATATGCTTCTCTAATTCCCTTTTGAAGAAGACAGAATGGAAAGAGGAAGATCCAACATGAGATGGAAGTAGAGACTCCAGCCTCCAGGATCCCCTGGACTTACAGCTCATCTCCAGACTACAAAGATCAGATCCCCTGGAGAAAATGGATGCTTTGGAGTCTATGGCACTACCCACTGAGGTCTCTGTCCTACCCAGGCTCCATCCCCAAATCTCCAGGAGCTTCCCAACCTGGATCAGGTAAACCTGCCCCTCCATCCCTTACCAGTGGCTGGGGGTACCTGGAAACCCTAGATGGAAGCCATGGCCTTCAGTTTGCAAGACCTGAACAAGGCTGTTAATGATAGGAAGTTTTGGAAGTGATTAATTCACAGGACCACCATAATTCGGAAGCACATAGCACTCACTTCTCACAACTGACTTTTCCTTGCCCAGTGGAAAACTAGCAAACCGGTACACAGTGGAAAAGCAGTAAAAACAGAGATGGGACATCAAAAAAAGCCTAAGGCCAGGAAAGAAGCTGCCTGGAAGAACAACGGGCACCTCAAAGTACATCAAATGGTTTCTCCTGGTTTAGTAAGCAAGCCTTTGAGACAATCACAGCAGGCCATGACATAGGACTGGTTCTCTTGGGTCATGTGAGTTGTAGGGGGCTTTGACCCATGCTGTTTGTATTCTGAGAAGAAATGTGTATGATTCTCTATTATGTTTAGTGATGCAGACTGAAGGAGACCATAATTGACCCACAGGGCTCGGCTGTAGCCCCATGATGCAAGCAAAACTTCCTGCAATCATGCCCCTACAATCACAGACCTGGCAAACAAAAGCCTCCTGAAGGCATTACTCATTATTTTCTCAACTGGAGATGGAACAAAATAAATGCTGTGTTATTGGCAGCTGTAAACTTGGAGAAGCAATGCTGAAAAGATTCAGAGGATCTAGATTTTCATCCCTGACAACCAATGCAAACTTGCCATGCCTATTACACCAATAGAATATCTCATACAACTCTTCCTTTCCTTTCCTTTCCTTTCCTTTCCTTTCCTTTCCTTTCCTTTCCTTTCCTTTCCTTTCCTTTCCTTTCCTTTCCTTATATGCATCTACCATAGTAAAAAGCAGGAATAAACTTAACTGCTTCATTAATGAAAACAGCATGTTATTGTAGCAGACCCCCCTCCTTTGGTCTGTGTTTGTCCATGCATTCTGAATAGATTGTTCTCTCAACTCCTCAAAAAATGCATGTTTCTAATACTGTGTTGTGTAAACAGAGAATTAATTGCTCCCAATGAGCTCCCAAGTCCATGGCAGAACATCCATTACCTCGTCTTACTTTAACTATTCTTGCAAAGGAAAAAAGGGCATTCATTAAGCATCCAGAATGATTTTTTTTAAATCATTATGATGGACAGCAAACTCATTGTCAACCATGATCAACAAGTTCATCCAGGCTCCACCACTCGGAATGGCTATTCATACTAGTGACATGAGAATTCACTGATCCAACGACAAAACATTATTAGCTTCCAAACTATGAAGCTAACAAACCTCTTTTTCACCCCAATGCTCTGGCATTCAAAAATCCCCACCAGGAAAGTGCAAACGTTTAATAATGTATCAGATCACAGTTGATTATACATTGTAACGGGTCATCATTATTCATTTATGCACCTTCAGCCAGGTAAGCTGATGGGGTTTTGACAAGGGACTTCATAATAAAAGTCATATGGAACTTTATGGACACATTAAGAATTAATCAGATTCTACACACACCACAACACAAGGACCCAACCTTTTCCCCTCCAAGTGTCAGAAACCGGATACAAAGTGGATGACAGCACCCGGTGTTAAAATATATATCAACTTTCTGTGACCAAAATAATAATAATAATAAAAAAGTTTGTATGGAAATAAAATTATATATTAAATGCCATCTGGGAAGGAGGAGGAGGAGGAGTTGGATTTATACCCAGCCCTTCACTCAGAGTGGCTTACAATCTCCTTCCCTTCCTCTCCCCACAACAGACACCCAGTGAGGTAGGTGGGGCTGAGAAAGTTCTGAGAGAACTGTGACTGAAATGTGGTCACCCAGCTGGCTTCATGTGGAGGAATGGAGAATCAACCCTAGTTCTCCAGATTAGAGTCCACTGCTCTTAATCACTACACCAAACTGGATATTTAAATGCTCATTTGTCTTAAAGCTGAACTCGTGGAACATGTTGAATACTGTTCTACAGGATGTTGAAAATACAAATATGTTTGAGAGGGTCTTGGGATATCAATGATTCTGAGAATGGGGGTGGGGGACCTTGAGCCTTTCAAATAAACCACCAGACCTTCAGGGATAGGCACGGTATCAGTGTTTCATAATGCATGCATACATACATACATACATACATACATACATACATACATACATACTACATACATACATTCATTCATTCATTCATTCATTCATTCATTCATTCATACATACATACATACATACATACATACATACATACATTCATACATAAGATCTTCCCTCAGACCATCTCAGGAAGCAGTGGAATACATACCACAGAAACTGTGAGTTAGATCCAGCCTGCTTTTCCCCTCAGCCTTGCCCACCTCTTCTCTTAACTACAGCAACCATCCTACAATTCCCCTGTTCACTACAGCCCGCATTACACATTGCTTGTGTCCATGGAGTTCCTATGATTCCCCACCACAGTGTTGTGTCCATGGAGTTCCTATGATTCCCCAGCACAGTGCCAGATGGGATAACTTTTCACCAGTAGAAAAGTTGGTTGGATCCCCTCCAAACAAACAAAAAAAAACAGAAAAGCTGTAGGCCCCACTTCTCTTCTCCAAAGAAGTGAGACCTGCAACACACACCTCATTGCTGGAGCACTTCCCCCCTCAGTAGGTTTCACACCATTGCTGAAGGAACACATCAGGATACTTGCTCACTCTTAGATCCTGACATCATAATTGTGCTTCAAGTTCTGATATTGGGCTAACACTGTGCGTTCCTCTCACCACCATGACTGTCTTCCAAATTCTACAATCCGCAGGCATGCCTCAGTGGGCTTTACTCACAAACAGGAGGTCCATGAGTAAGTCTTAGTCAGCTGTCTCCAATAAATATTGAGGAAAATATTGGCTAAGTAATGGCTAAGTAATGGTTGCCCAAAACTGGAATGTGTTAAACATTCTGACACATAAAAATACACAAATAAATTACGCCACTCTTATCAAACTTTTTCAAGCTTCTTGAAAAACATTTGATGTTTTGCCAGAGAAAGAGTCTCATTGTTCACTATTATTCAAATCCTTTTTGTCTTCTTCAAAATACCCCAAATTTGGTGGGAATTCTAGTTTAAAGTATTCTCACAGAATAGCAAGGGACACAGATACAGCATACTGGAATTAAGATCACATTTAAAAAAACAAAACAACACAATAATTTGTATACCGTATACTTTTTCATAGGTGCTGAATTAATAAAAGCCATATTTCTGCCACCTCTTCAGGCATAATCCTGAAGACATTTCATTTGTATCAAGATGCCTGACATCCAGTCAGACCATTGGCTCTTCAGAGGTTTAGGCAGATAAACATCTGGACTCCTTCAGGTTGAGATGTCTGAGCTTGAACACGGGACCTTCTACATGCACTGTACATACTTTATCACTGTGCTAAAGTCCCTCCCAATCAGTACATCATATGTTAAAGTGGTGCAGCCTACTGCATTTTCTAAACTCTGTGGGAAATAATTCTGAAACTAGGGAGTTTTGCTACCAGTGAACCAGAGACTATGCTCTGGATAGGGTTTTTTTTAGATAATGCAAAATCCTCTTTATTTTTGCTGCTCAAGACTGTCAGATTGAAAAGGGCCAAGAATAAAACAGAACCACAGCATACAAACATCTTAAACAGTGTGACTAAAAGCAGAATTTCTTCCCAGATACTGTCAACATCATTGCACGCTAATCTCCCTTGTGGGAGGGTATTAGCTGATGGTTGGGATTTCCTGGTCGAGGTCGGAAAAAGGTGGAAGAACTTCTCAGCTACAAAAATCCCTGCAGTGGATGTCTCCAGCCAGGCAGTGTGGTGATGTGACATACGGGTCCTGAAGCCTGATCGACAAGCAGCCGTTCGGAAAATGACTGAGCCAAGCCAGAAGACATTTACACCGTGCAGTGCCAGTGTGTGCAATTAAAAATGAATATATGTTGTCCTCCCTATCCCCTATGAACATTGTTAGTCCCCTGTCTAATGTATAACTGTACATTGCTTTGAGCCCACTGGGGAAAGTGATTAATAAATTGAAAGTATTATTATTATTATTCTTTACATCTCTGTCTTTAGAGGTGAGGTGAATGGCTATGAGTGACAGGGCAAGCTAGGGTTACCAGGCCCCAACCCCTGTCAGGACAGGGACTATGGCCATTGGGCCAATAATGTGATGTGATTTCTGGGAAAATCCAGAAGTGACATCATGCTCCTCTAGGAATTGCTGGAAACTCTGATGTAAGAAGAATAGAGTTTTACCAGAAGTGGTATCAGTCCTCCCTAGGGATTGCCAACAACTCTATGGGTTTTTCAAATTAATTAATTAATTAATTAATTAATTCATCTTATATCCCACCCTATCCCACAAGTGGGCCCAGGTGGCTCACAACAAGATAACAATAAATAGCAAATTCATAAAAACATTAATAATTCCATCTAGATAAAAATATTTAAAACAGTCCCTACTGGCAGCTTAATAGTTTCTAACTACAGTGCCTGCTGTGATAATGTCAGGGAGGGCACATTCCTGTCAGTAATTCACATCAAGTTGTTATCAGCAGTGCCCTAGTGCAGAGGAGGCAGATTGAACAGGGAAGGCTGGTGTAATTTGGACTTCCGCCACCTCAGCCACAGCCCTGGCTGAACAGCTCTATTTTGCAGGCCCTGCAGGGCACTGATCTCAACGGGAAGCATATTCCACCAGGCAGGGGCCCTGGTTGAGGCAAGGAGGACATCCTTCGGGCCGGGGACTGCTAAACGATGCTCCTCAGAAGAATGCAAGGCTCTTCAGGGCACATATGGGGGAACGATGGTCCAGTAGGTATGCTGGTCCCTGGCTGCACAGGGCGCAACACTGGCAGAATATGTGTCCGCATAGATGTTGCAGCTAGCAGGCATGCCACTGCATTTTGTGCCAGTTGAAGCTTCGAGGTCAGACTCAAGGGCAGGCCCGTGTAGAGTGAGTTGCAGTAATGTAACCTGGAAGTGACCATTGTGTGGATCACTGTCATGAGGTCTTGGGGGGAGAGGTGAGGAACCAGCTGCCTGACCAGCCAAAGATAGTAAAAGGCTGATCTGGCAGCACTGGTGAGCTGGGCCTCCACAGAAGGGGAGGCATCCAGAATCACCACAAGACTCCTCACCATTGGAGCCAGCATCTACATGATTCCTAGAAAGGTGCTATGTAACGTCCACATTTTCCCAGATGTCACACCATTGCTGATGGCCAACCCCCCGCCATGTCCACTCCTCCTCCGGAATCTCGTTGGTTGCCAGACTGCAGATTACCTGGCAACCAGCAAGATATTGAAGGAGGAGGAGGGGGCATGGGCAAGCACAAACCAATGTTTGCGTGTTTGGATTGAACAGCAAAGTAGACTTTGTACTAACTCTACAGAAGAGTACATGCAGCTGTCATATGCTGAGTCTATCTAGGTCAATATTGTCTATTACCACGGGCAACACTTCTCTAGGGCCTCAGGTAGAGTTGTTTCGGATCACCTACTATCTGATCCTTTTAATTGGCAATACCAAGGATTGAACCTAGGATCTTCTGTGGAGCAAGAGCTCACCCCCTGAGCCATAGCCCCATTTTCTTCAAGAACTGAATGGGACAAGGGAGAGGGATTTTAAAAAAAAGAAGTATAGGGTTGCCCAGAATTACAACTAATCTTCAGAGATCAGTTATCCTGGAGAGAATGGTAGCTTTGGACGCGTACTGGCCTATACTCCACTGAGGTCTCTCCCTGGCTTGATGCCCAAATCTCCAGGAATTTCCCAAGCCGCAGTTGACAACCCTATGGAAGTTCAGGCATTTGCACATAATTCCAAACCAAATTTTGGCATTATATCAGAATAATCTCGCTTTGTCTCCCAGTTACTCAGATCGATGGGGAATACTTCTAAACACTGCACCATCAACAATTTTCTGCATTACTAGTTCCATCAGCAGGGTAGAGAAAATGTGCTGAATGTCCTTTCCATTCTCTTCTATGAAAAATGCCACCTGTTTAGGAATGCCTAACAGATTTTAAAGGAGAAACTATTGTTTGTATTATTCACAGGAAAGTATGGGTAGGTAAAACACCTGCTGCAGATAAACTGAAGTCACTGGATAATGGATATTTGGGGAGTAGATCTTCAGGGTGGGATTTGGAGTGAGGAGGGACCTCAATGGGTTATAATGCCTAAGACTCCACCCTCCAAAGAAGCCATTTTATCCAGGGGAACTGAGCTCTGTAGTCTTAAAACAAGTTATATTTCCAGAAGATCTCCAGAGGTTACCTGGAGTTTGGTAAACTGAGTTAGAATATTTCTGTGAACATTCTTATCTTTGCCACAGAAACCCTGTCTTGGATTGTCATTGTCGAATCGTTTCCACCACCCTTCTATGAAAATGATCTGCGTTGCTGGCTGTGCAGAGTTCAAGACTGCCGAGAGAAATGAATGAGAAAGGAAATGAGATCTTTCTGTTAGATCTAAAGCTTCCTCTCCCATCAAAACTGCAAAACTAGTTGCAAGAGTTCTCATGCAATGATAACACTTTCTTTTATTAGACAATGACTCAGAATGAATCAGCACTTGCGGAAGCCAAACCCCATTCAGCGTTCTAGTTACACGCAGAGGTTTCTCTGTTAACCTCAAGGTTACAAAAATACTTTAAAACAATTTTCATTGATCAAAACTGCATTAATTTATAAACGGGATGTTGTGAAGAAAATAGAAAACTGATTTATTGCCTTGTAACTTGATATAAATCATTACAAACTTCATTACCTGTGATGTGACTCCTTGGATTACACTACAATTCAGGCCTTAATTTTATTGTACATTTTTTTTCCTGTGTAATTAACTCTGCTCATCTTCTGCAACTCTTTTAAGTGTAAAAAATTGTTTGAAAAGTCTAGCTGGGACATAGAGTGCATTCTTGGTCTCTTAACTTTTCTTATACTCTGAAACAGAAAGCAACTACCCCATGCTGTTAGTGTTCTCCAAATGACTGTAGAAACTCAATCTCTTTCTCTCGACTAGAGTGTTCTCCAAATGACTGCCTGGTTCTATGAGCCTCTCTGGCTTGTTGGATGCACTTTGGTGTTAAGCTCTCTGCTATCTGTGTTTCCAGGTCTACCACTGGGTTTTAATGACCCTGGCTAACAATGGTTTGGATCCAGACTTAATTTTCCCAATGTCCCTCCTCCCTACCACTGTAGCACACTGATCGCCACAAAATGCTATTTCTGGGTGATAGGGAGCTTTCAGAGATGACATGAAGGGGATCTGCAGCAGGAAGGGGAAATAAACGGAAACTGGCAATTTTGTCTGGATCCAAACCAATAACTGTGTTTTGGAGAGAACATGCATAATATTTCCCAAAAGTGATGCTATAGAGGCAATTTGAGAAGAACTAGACCATGGAGGAGGAGGAGGAGGAGGAGTAGTTCACACTTTGCAATGCCAGAATCAATACTCAAGAAGCTGAAGTAATGCTGCTATGGAAGGTAGCCACACTGCCGTGTCTTTCTGTATGGTCTCGGGCTTCTCGTGTGGCCTGACAACATAGGGAGGAGTGGCACTGCTGTGACTCTTATGCCAACATGTAATCTAAATATCCAATAAGAAGAGTTCTGTTTCCTGTCTCTAGTCCACCAGGCTGCTTTCTTTAGGCCATCTAGCTGGTGCTTCCACCCACTTTCCCATCACTCACATCTGGGCCCCTCTAGTTTTGTCCTCTGATCTGAGATTCTCCCCACATATTCTAGTACCTAGGCCTGAATCTGAGCTTTATCTATTATACATACCTTGCTTTTGGTTCCAGTACTGAAAAGGCTCCCGTCTTTCCTGATGAACCTTGTTTTTTACCCTGTTGGGAATTCTAACCATGACTGACAGTTACAAACAAACCTTGGCAATCATTGTATGTTAAAATGTCAGGTACTGTGGGGTTTGAGCCCAGGAATTCCAGCGTTACTAATTATGCAATGAAAGCCGGGTTCCTGGTAGACACGCAATATGAAGTGTCCCTCTAAAGAGAGAACAGATTTCCTTATTGCACCAAAGTCTCTCTAAACTTTCTCATGGCTCAGAATATATTGAGAATGATATTATCAAATGTCAGGGGATGAGAAGCCACACTGCCAGCCTGGGAAAAGGCTAATGTTGCCGAAGACTTCAAGGGCTGTTTGGGAGGGTGAGTTTTGTGTGCGTATGCTGGGGAGTGCAAAGGAAAGCCTGCCTGGGTCCCGACAAGGAAGAAGTTTGGTGCATGACAAGAGAATTCAGGGGCTCACAAAATATATCTTTTTAACCTGTTCAGGAAAGTCAGCCACAGTCCTTTTCCACTTAACACCACTAAGCAGAATTGTCACCCATTTCGTTAGAGAAAGTCATGGTGCAGATGTTTGATACAAAAACGAGCAACCAATTGCACCTGTTTCAGAGCCTCAAAAGCAGAATATATGCTTAAGAGAAATGGAAACATAAAATCTGTCAGTAATCAAGTATTTACTAAAGGCTCCCTCAAAAATTAGCTAATATATGCCTCCACAAAAAAAACTTGTCATGATCATGTAAAGAAGAAGAGTTTTTTATACCCTACTTTTCTCTACCCTGAGGAGTCTCAGAGCAGTTTACCATCTCCTTCCCTTCCTCTCCCCATAATAGGCACCTTGTGAGGCAGATGGTGCTGAGAGAGTTCTAAGGGAACTGTGACTGGCCCCAGGTCACCCAGCGGGCTTCATGTGGAGGAGTGGAGAATCAAACCCAGTTCTCCAGATTTGAGTCCACCACTCTTAACCACTATGCCTCGCTGGCTCTCCTAAAGGAAAACATGGCCCTCTTAACGTCTCATCAATGACATTCAAGTTGCCGTGAATCACCTTCCCTCTCTCTCAGGCACACATACACACTGAGTCACTGATGTTCGGCCTTATGCAAGTTCTACTTGCAACATTACACTGTCTCTCTAACATCATGAAAAGCTCTTCAAGGCAGTGTGATGAATTCCGCCTGGCAACAGGGCTTTGCCAAGGCTCAGCATCATTTGACAAGCCTTGTTCTGTTCACCCTACAAACCTAGTCCGGTGGCAAATCATTCCACCTTCTCCCAAAAATACGAAGGACAAATAATTTCATTATTTCAGCTGCAATTGTCTCTTCTGTCAATAAAACATGCCTTGCCATGCCCTGCTGTCTCTTTTTGCCAATAATCTGCTACTGATGAGCGACTTATTCCTATGCGGTCTTAGACAGTACAACTTTGCATCCACTGCCTTGGATTTATTATGATAGCATCTACTTGGAACTATTTTTGTCCCTTCTGTTTTATTCCTAACACATGCCTCTCACCCTTGATTATCTTTTACACCTCTCTGTTTATTCACAGACTTCCCCTCCCTGCCTCAGCTTGTGCTATATTTGCTGCTAAGTGGCATGGATAACCCTAGAAGCATCCATCAATATCTCTTTGACAAAGGATTGCATTTCCTCTTCCTGCCCTTTTCCTGCCTTGGCTCATCTCATTTGATTTCCTTAAGCACCACTGCTGTTTATTTCAACTTTCCCAAGCTAAAATGGAGCAGAATGACTTGGGTTCCACTCGACAATACATCCCATTTGCCATTGGTCGCGGTAGGTAAAAAGAGATTCTCTTTCACTTCCACCTTCAAAGCATGGGCCATTTAGAAGCCAATTCCGCCCATGCTCAGAAGGTAGGACATATCAATGAAAAATGTTTGGTTCCAATTTAGGGAGCACCAGCATCACCGGATATTTAGTATACCTGAGTGCAGCCCACAGTTGAGATAGGGAGGAGGTTCAGCACACTGCAACAAGGCTCCAGAGGGAAACTCTACAGTTCCTTAGTGTTGCAGTTTCTAAAATGAAACTTCCTCGTGCTCTCTGGCTTCCAGAACTTAGAGCCACCGTATGAAGGCCAAACCATATGTGACATGCAAGATCTATGGTTAAAGTGCCAGGCTAGGATCTGGAAGACCCAGATGGTATTTACATGACACCTCACCACGCTACTTGCTGTTGGTGCTGCCCCTTCCCAACCAACCCACCCCCACACCCTTCTTCTTCATTGCAGAAGTGCCAACTTGAGGGGAATCTTGCCAGGGCCTCTTGTGGCCCAGCAATTTCCCCCTCTCCCCAATAATCATTAAGGGGAGAGCCCTGCAAAAGGGCTAAACGGAAGGAGGAGGAAGAAGAAGAAGAGGAGGAGGAGGAGATTGGATTTATACCCCGCCCTTCACTTGGAGTCTCAGAGCGGCTTACAAACTCCTTTCCCTCCCTCTCCCCACAACAGACACCATGTGAGGTAGGTGGGGCTGAGAGAGCCCTTTCAAGAATTTCCTTTTCAAGGACAGCTCTGACAGAACTATGGCTTGCTCAAGGTCATCCAGCAGCTGCAAGTGGAGGCGTGGGGAACACCCCCCCCCCCCCCCCCCCGTTTCAGTTTGGCTCAGGGCAAAGCCTTCAAACAGAGGCTCCGCCTGCAGCTGGCATGCCTCCCCCCCTTAAGTCAGAGCAAAGGAGGTATTTCTTTGCTCCAGCTTAAAAGGAAAAGCCTGGGACCCCATAAGACATGCTAGGAATGAAAGCAGTGTTGTGTGGAAGCTCCCAAATAAAATAGGGTCATGTTGTATTCCATCCAGGGGAAAATCTCAAAGTGGAAACATCCTTGGATAGTTGGTTTGATTTGATATCCCATTGTATAAGATTCTTTCAGTGGGTGTTCTACCAATGCACAGGACTGCCAGTACACAGAAGTGTAACATAGCACCAAAAAAGGAGAACTTAGATACATAACTCCATGGAAATTGCTCTGGGGGTAATATTTTACCAACGCCCATATGTGCACCTGTGACACAAAGGAGAAGATAATGCAAAAGGGCGATTGCAAGAACTGAGCACTTTTGCAAACCCTGCATGATCCAATCCCAGCAGTAACATTTAGAAATTTTTTCTAGTTAAACCAGGATTGAGGAATGTAAGACAAAATGAACTTGGCAGAATAATAATAATTTTTTAAATGTAGAAAATCAGTTCCAGTCCAGCTTTGTTTCTTCAACTTTTAAACAGCTTCTTCTTTCAGTCCATTTGCTGAATGAATGAAGACAGCCGGCATAATTAAAAAAGATTTGGATGAAGACAGCTACATTGTTCTTCAAGCTGGGATCCTGCATTATCTTCTGCTTGGGTCACAATGCATTTGCAGATTGCAAGCAGAACTCTAAAATCTTGGGTGAACGTGTTCAAATCAATTTTGAACATTCAAAATGGGATTAAAATGTCCCATTTTTTGAACATCTAATGTGGGATTGAAAAGGTTTATTTTTATTTTTTAAATAATCTATTTATTAATTTTCCAAACAAACAAACAAAAAGAAAGAAATACAAGTACATAATTTTAGGCACATCTACAAAATCATAGTAAATTCATGAATCTCTTATATCTGATGTTATTCCAATGAAGTTACATATCGCGCATTTCATATCTTTTTTACTCCTGTATTATATCTATAACATTTTCCAAATTATCTAACACGAAGCCAAAAACAAAAGACTTAGACATTTAATTATCCCCATATCTGCCACTTATTTTTTATATTAATCACCATCTTAACTTCTATTAAGATTCCTTTGTTATTCCCTTAATATTCATTCTTTTCTTCACCATTCATACATGTATCTCCATCAACATGTACATTCTCATACTGAACTTGCCATCCTTCATCTTTGTTTTATGCCATGTAATACACCGGAGCTGCGGTGGCTCAAGTGGTTAAGACGCTGAACTGCAGGCTGTGGAAGGTCAGTAGTTCAGCGGTTCAAGACCCGGGTGCCGCAAGACAGGGTGAGCTCCTGTCTCTAGTTCCAGCTCCTGCCAACCTAGCAGTTCGAAAGCAAGAAATTGCAAGTAGATAAATAGGGACCGCTTCGGTGGGAAGGTAACAGCGTTCCGTGCGCCTTGGTGTTTAGTCATGCTGGCCACATGACCACGGAAACGTCTTCGGACAGCGCTGGCTCTTCGGCTTTGAAACGGAGATGAGCACCGCAACCCTAGAGTCGGATTCGACTGGCTTTCGAGCAAGGGAACCTTTACCTTTAATACACCTTGAGTCTCATTGAGAAAGGTGGGCTATACACAAAATCAAATAAATTTGTTATGTTTTCAAAAATAAATTTTTAAAAGAGGCTTCTTCAGTTATGGTAGGGAAGGCAGCATGGTGTAGCCCAATCTTGTGAGATCTCAGGAGCTAAGCAGGGTCAATACTTGGATGGGAGACCGGCTGCAGAGGAAGGCAATTCCAAACCACTTCTGCTTCTCACCTGTCTTGAAAGCCCCTTGCTGGGGTCACCATAAGTCAGTTGCAACTTGACGGCACTTACGTACACTTTTTAGTTGTCCTGATCCTGGCAAAATGAGTGTGGGGAAGTTGTAGCACATATCTCCCCATCGTTCCACCCTTCTACAGTCTGCCTGCCATCCTGACTCCCAAAGCATAATGTGTTCATGTTAGTTAAAACTGAATGTATCTTTTCTGGAATTGCCACTTGGGAACTGTAGTTCAGTCCAGTTCTGATCGCACACCAGCAGGATGAATGCTGACAACTGATGAACACCACTGACTACCCAAGTGCAGACACAACATACAGATCCTAACTTAGATTATGTTAAATGGTTGCTCCCCTGCCCACAATGACTTTGAGCATACACAAGGCAAGCGAGTCTGTAAATTGAGAGCATGAACCAGCAGTGGCTACTTAGACAGTTTCCATGTTGAATGCTGTCATTGTGCAGATGCGAAACTACTTGCAAAGTTGTTCATTTTCAATTGCAAGCAGACCACCAAAATAAGCACATGAGGTGTTTGAACCGGCATTGATAATAAGGGAAGTTTGAATGTCAATTGCCTTTCCCCCCAAAGTTCACAGCATCCCTCCCTTCAGTTATGTCAACTTAAGAATGCATTCCACTTTCAGAATAAGGTGCAATCTATTATTTCACAGCATTATTTTGGATAAGCAATCACTGCTGTACTTATGGATGCTTTAAAACTGATTATTTCAAGGACAAGTGAAGGTGTAGACAGGGAGTGAAAGGTAGGCGGGGGCAGATATGTGAAGGAACAGGAGGAGGAGGAGGATGGGCATCATGAAACTGGTGGGGAAAGATAAGAAAGAACAGGAGAAGTAGCTGGAAAATAAGCAGGTGGCTAGAGCAATATGGCACACAAATGTTACAAAATCTGGCATTTACAACTTTGATTTTCTAAGTGATGCATGCTGGCTTGCAATTTGCCTATTCGATCCCTATGCCAAGAATATTTCTGAGAAGACAACTCTGCCCCATTAAGGAGTTGACAATTTTTCAAGACTTCTATTCTACATCCCACAATCACAATATTAAAGTCATTTCCTTCACAGTAGTAATTTCTTAGCTTCAAATGAAGCTGATTAGGCTGATGCAATGATTTACCTGAAAAGCAAGCCATGGGAATTGCAACACCAATGCCATTATATAAAAAAAATCCCAGGTAACCAACTGAAATGAGTCAAAGCCACTCAGGGATGTTTTTGACTGTGTAAATCATTCATTTCCCTTGGGAAATGCAACACATCATCCAGCATGGGCCACCTTCTGCTTTAAATTCTAATGAAGAACATGGTTTCGGTTGCTCATTGAAGACCTTTGGAAAGTTATCATTATTTCATAATAGGGTATACATGCTAATAAACTACAACCTAAAAATGAGCAGTGACTTTGGCTTGCTATGAAGTTAGAGGTACAAGTACCCATTTCCTCACCCCAAAGGGGTTGATAATCAAACATTTATTCATGAGTGAATGGAGAAAATCCTAAAGCCCCTTTAGAACCAGAAGTAATTAATAGAGCAACATTGACACGTCATTGGATATTACATTTTAATCATTCATGTTCTGGATTTTCTGACAGCAATGTGCAGATCCAGCCTTATCCCAAAACAATGGTACAAAAGAAAAATTATAGGAAGAACGAGGACCTTTGTTAAAGGGGATTTACTTCCAAGTAGATGAATAGGAAGACCTTGCTTGTGGAGAAGGATTTTAAAGGAAATATAGAACTTTATAAAGTGCTATGTCAAAGCCTAGTTTCAATTCCACTAGCAGCTGAATGTGTGAAGAAAATGAAACAGTAGGATTGCTGAATTCAGAAACCTCTGTACTCTTGAGCTAATAATTGCCCCTATTCCCAAACCTCCAAACCCCTAAGGGACACACAATATGCTTGGAGAATGGTATTCAGTGACTCTGCTCCCCTTCAGCATTCTTTCTTAAGACTTTACAGTTCTCAGTAGGAAAAACCTAGGATGCTTTTGAATATCTTGTTTACTGCTGTTTTGACCCCCAAATCCTCATTTCAATTTTGCATCTCCCTTATGCAAATCAAATCTGTGATTCTTTAGTTTGGTGCCATTTTTTGTTCTTGCAGCAAATTTTCTCCAGAAAATGTATGCATTTTTCAAGGTCATTTTGACATTAGGAGGAGGAGGAGGAGGAGGAGGAGGAGGAGGAAGAAGAAGAA
>NW_015170897.1:113819-116180 GCF_001447785.1 Gekko japonicus | reverse complement strand
GAAGAAGAAGAAGAAGAAGAAGAAGAAGAAGAAGAAGAAGAAGAAGAAGAAGAAGAAGAAGAAGATCTACAAAACCGGCAGCACAAAGTGAAGGATCGTACGTATTGGCAAAATCAACCTAAAAAGAAATGTGATAGAGAACACCCATTCACTCATCATAGGGCTTGGCTTACACTTAGTTTTAAAATTAAGTAAACTTTTCAAGTATGTAATACAATACTATGTGTGGTACAAACTGTAATTCAGAAAACAAGAACAAAATGTGAGTCCACTGTCAGGACACTCGAAAATGCTGGGTTACACATTTGCATCATTCCAAGTTGTCTGTAGTTCAGAATAAAGACTCTGTTTGGCCCACCTTGCTATTGGTATAGAACAAGATTAAATTGCATACCCATATACAGATCATGCGACTACTCTCCTGGGTCCTTTGGAAGTAATGGTTGATGCCCTGGGGGTAATGGTGGAGGGGAAAACAAGGAACAAATTGTTATTAGCTTCAGAGAAAGATGTATTTATCGTTCAGCGCTGCAGGAAATCTATAACACGCGGAGGTTGACCCTTATATATCATGCTAAAAGAAAAGGCACCAAGAACTATTATTTTACTGGCTCTGTAGACAAAGCTATTTCTTTTTCTACACCTTTATCATTTGCTAAATTCCTCCTGCTCCCTTCCACTTTTAACCCCATAACATTCTCTTTTCTTTTTTTAAAAAAAAATGGGACAAACTTTTGTGTCAAGCAAGGGAGTTATTTTTCATGCCCTTTGGGGCTTGTTTTGTAATTTTTCACTACAGTAAGAGACAAAACCCACCTTTTGAGCTTAGGTGATTTGAGTATCGACCCTTTATTAGAAATAAGATGTCCATATGACCTGCTAGTTAAGTGTGGACTCAAATTTCTAGGAGATGGGCTCAACCTCTGCTCTGATCTCTGAGCCATTGCAGTTCTATGGAAATTGGTCTTATGGGGCCCAAGTAGCTTCCTTCCTACCTGCTAGGGTTACCAATCAAGGTGGGACCTGGAGATCTTCTGGAATTACAGCCCATTTCTAAAAGATTCCATCCCCCCCGCCCCCTCTGAATGGCCTGTGGGCTGTAATAAATACTGAACTTATCTCTAGAATTCATATAACAGTAGGGGGGTGTGCTTCAAGAAAAAAACAATCATTATAATTTCAGATCTGGGCTGTATGGCTGCAGTTTTTATTGTGATTGCTTATTTCCAGGTAGGACATTATGATTCAGATTTATGTGGTTTCAGAGTTCATGACCATTAGGAGAAGTGTATATGAGATTTGGAGCAGTTCATAGAATCATAGAATTATAGAATGTTAGAGTTGGAAGAGACCAGGCAGGTCATCTAGTCCAACCCCCTGTACTCTGCAGGAGTATACTGAAAGCTAGCCCTACACACCTACAACATACCCGAAAGATGGTCATCTACCCTCCGCTTGAAAACGTCCAGTGAAGGAGCATCCACCACCTCCCAAGGCAGACTGTTCCACTGCTCAACCACTCTTACAATTAGGAAATTTCTCCTGATATTTAGCCGGTAACGACTCCCTTGTAATTTTAACCCATTAGATATAGTCTTGCAATCCGGAGCAAGAGAGAATAGATCTGCTCCATCTTCTACATGACAGCCCTTCAAATACTTGAAGACTGCTGTCACGCTCAAGGCCCCCTGTCACTCTCCGGGCCGTCTCCAGGTCCAGAAAACCCGGTCGCCGTGTTGATATCTAATGGAGGAAACGAGTGCCCCAGCTACCATCCTCAGACCGACCTCCTTTCTATCTATGTTGCTTCTCAGATCGTCCTCCATTCCCCCCCGGCACTCTTCAGTTTCCTCCTTTATATAGCCCTTCTCACCCCCCTGTGACACCCCCTTCTCTTGATTACTAATCCTATAGGCTATAACACCTGCCCATCACCATGGTCCCCTATCCCAGGTGACTTCCTTCTCCTTAGGCCCGCCCTCCTGCATAACTAGGGCTGTGTGTGTAAGGGAGTGCCCACTTCCGGTTAGTGCGACGGGCTAACGCCGGCGTCCTCGGCGTCAGCATTCCTCAGGGGTAAGGCTGGTACCTGCCACTTGTTCCGCTCTATTAACCGAGCCCTCCATCTTTCACGTCATGTGCCAGCCCCAACGTGTTCTGTGCCAGTCCGTTTCCCTGACCCTTGTTCTTCCGTATTTCTCCCATCTCGTGGTGTGTGTTGGGGGAGGGGTTTGGGGTCTCGGGTGGTTCCAAGCCCACCATTCATCACTGGTAGTTGTGAGGGGCTCGGCGCGGGCAGCAACTGCAATCATGTCCCCTCTAAGACTTCTCTTTCCCAGGCTAAATATACCCAACTCTTTC
>NW_015170897.1:111705-112974 GCF_001447785.1 Gekko japonicus | reverse complement strand
TTGAGACTTCCCTCCACGTAGACACAGAGCCATTTACGAGCACTTGTTGGGTACGATTTTTCAACCAACCATGAATCCATCCAACAGTTGCACCATCCAGCCCACACTTAACCAGCTTATCCTCAAGGAGATCATGAGAAACTTTGTCGAATGTTTTACTAAAATCTAGATACACTATATCCACAGCATTGCCAGAGTCAACCATTTTGGTAACTCTGTCAAAAAAAGAGATAAGGTTGGTCTGGCATGACTTATTCTTGATAAACCCATGCTGGCTACTACCAATTAACTCATTCCGTTCAAGGTGCTCACAGACAGAGCGTTGAATAACCTGCTCTAGAATTTTCCCAGGTATTGATGTCAAACTGACAGGTCTGTAATTTCCCGGGTCTGTCTTTTTTCCTTTCTTGAAGATAGGGACAACATTTGCTCTTTTCCAGTCTTCTGGCACAACACCAGTACTCCAGGACATCTCAAAGATTAGAGCCAGAGGCTCTGAAATAACATCTGCAATTTCTTTTAGCACCCTGGGATGCAAACCATCTGGCCCTGGAGATTTGAAAGTATTTAAGGCAGCTAGATGCTCTCTAACCATTTCCTTACTTACTCTGGACTGGCAAGTTCCCCTTCCTTCATATGCCCTGCATTCTTCAGTTTGCATACAGCTCACCTTATGGTTAAAGACTGGCACAAAGTGAGAGTTGAGTAATTCCACTTTGTCTTCATCCCTTGTTAAGGCTTGACCATCTTCCCCTAGCAATGAGCTTACTCTATCCCTGTTCTTCTTTTTGCTCTGAACATAGGCATAGAAATTTTTCTTGTTGTTTATAATGATGATGTCACCAAGTTTGTCAAGAACATACCTCCCCCCCCCATCTAAAAACTCCCCAGTCAAGTAAATTGGTCCAAGAGGGTCATATTTACAGACATCCCCCCACCCCCAGTAGATGCCTCTCAGCCCAGACTCAGTTCTCTCCACTGATTCCTAATACTGTGACCAAGCAGCAGCTGAGCAGAAGTCTGTCTGTCCATGGCATTGAAAACAAACAAACAAAAAGTCTGCATTTTCCTACTCTAATAGAGACTGGGTGACAATTGGGAAAAAAATCTTACTTTTCCACCAAAAACTCTACATTTGGCATCCTTCCTTGTTGTGGCCTGTTTGTTTCCTTTCACAAAACAAGACTGGCTTCCTTTTCAGACCCCCCACCCCGTTCCTGTCTGTCAGCATGCCATTATGGAAATGTAGTAAAACAAATGCCAGGAATG
>NW_015170897.1:111200-111604 GCF_001447785.1 Gekko japonicus | reverse complement strand
TGCCAATTGACCTGCATAAGTGCCACTGAAATACCTTACGGCAAACAAAAATTGCAATGAAAATGTGGACTGGATTACAAGAAATCTGCCCTGGGCCTGGAATGACAGCCTCCAGAGTGGAAAGACAGCATGCAGGACTGGAACCACTGCTCTGATGGATGCCATTCCAGTTCCAGACTACTGACTTCAATCCCAGGGGCTGTCATTCCCCTTGAGGGCTGTCATTCCAGTCACAGAACACTTAAGCTACCCCAGAGACTATCATTCCCCTTTGAGGACTGTCATTACAGCCCAGGGAAGGTCTCTCTAAATCCATTCCTCATTTTTGATGCAACTTTTGTTTTTTGTAATGTGTTTCAATGTTTTATCACATCCTGTCTCACTTCTCTATTTATCTAGCGATA
>NW_015170897.1:103156-111147 GCF_001447785.1 Gekko japonicus | reverse complement strand
TTCTCTGACTTGTCTCCAAAAGTGATTGGCTGGAAGCTCTCTGTGCTCTTCTCCTGCAAGGCTCCAGTTGGAAGGGAGAGATGTCATTGCTCAACAAATAAGCAGAAACAAGGAAGAACATGAGCACATGCTGTCTGCTAGTAGCACCCAAAGTGGAAAACAACACGGATTTCTTCTGGGAGGGCAGTTTTATTTCACTAAGAATCATGAATTCAAAAACATCCTCTTCCCAATTTTTTTGTATATTTGCTGCCAAAGGGAGCATGTTCCAGAACATCACGGTAATGATCCATGACAGTGATTTCAGTTGGTATCTTCAGCTCATGTATTTTGTTATGAACACCCTTCGATGGCAGTTCCCCTGGTGGAAATTACAGTTTTCTAGGGCAGACTGTACAGTATCACATCCCCATCAAGCTCCCTCCCTCCCCCAAACTTTATTCCCCCAAGACACCATCCCCAAATATCCAGGAATTTCTGAAGCCAGAGGTGGCTGGCAACCCAACTTTCTGACTTGCTACACTACACCCTCTTGTGACTGGTCACTGACATTTGCTGCACCTATATCAACTTCCCCTTCCTGATATCAGGAAAGTGTGCAGGTTATAGACCCTGTTCCTTGTCTCTGCTCTTCCTGAAGGATTCAGCTGTTTCTGGCTGGCTTTCTCTAGTCACAGTGGCATTTGACACAAATGCCATTCAAATGTAGTAACTGGCATATCGTTGGAAAAACAGGCTACTCACCTTTTATGATCTGTTAGGAACTCGCACAGATGCAGAAGAAGGCCCCAGGCTCATAATGCTTATAGTACTCCAGAACTTGATTTTTGCAGCTTATTGCTTCACCCACACCCCCAAACATCTGAATTCTTCCCAGCTCCCTCAATGTTTTTTAGAGTTGCCAGCTCCGAGCAGGGATATTCCTGGAGGTTTGTGGGGTAGGTCATAGGGAGGGTGGGGTCTAAGGAGGTGAGGGAACTCAGCAAGATATAGTGCCATGGACTCCACCTTCCAAAACAGCCATTGTCTGCAGGGAAACTGATTTCTGTCATCTAGAGATCAGCTGCAAACCCAGAAGATCTCCAAACCCCACCTAGAGAATGGCAACCCTGACACTGTAAGATCCTTCATTATACAGGACTATGGATGGGGACAACTTGCCCCTCTCAGTTTGCAATGGGCTCTTTCTAAGCTTTCCCACAGAATTCTGAAGTGGGCAGGAAGATGGGAAAACCACAGTTTCCAGGATTCTTTTCACTGGGTACTTCCAGAAGAGAAGGCTTTTTGGCCTCAGCACCACCTTTGCCTGAACTATCCTTGATTGCTATTTCTGGAAGTTAGTTGTTGGGGAAGGAATGACATGAGTGGCAGGCATTTACTAGCCTAACCGAATTTCAAAGGCATTTTGGTTTGGATCATTAGCAAGCTGTTTATTTAGAAAACACGTACCACTTTTGAAACTCAGCAACGTCACTAGTAAGAAGGGGCCCATTTTTTAAATGCCAGCTGCAATCTGAAAAGCTACGTCAGACAGGGAATTGGATGCTTCCACTGGGATTTTAGAGCTAAGGCTGCAGTCAGATGGGCAGGTTGTGGCAATGCCATTGCAATACCCTGGCAGATTTAGAGAGCATGATCAGACAGCAACACCTGCCTCCTGTGCCCCAGTTGTTGCCGCCCAGTTCTGACCCGCCTTGGAAGCAGAGGAATCAGGCACTGGGGAAAGTCCAGTCTTTACGGATGCCAGTGCTTTCAACTGCATTCCCAGATGTCTGAACTTCCCTGTTGCAAACCAAAGCTGGCTGGGATGTGTCTAATATGCCAATGAGCTGTGCTGTCAGGGGTGTGGCCTAATATGCTAATGAGTTTCTGCGCCGAGCCCTGGGGTGCACTCGAAAGACCAGAGCGATGGGAACAAGCTGAGATCCAGGGACGTCCCTATTACAGAGGCGCTGGGCAAAGGGAGGCGGGCACGGGTCAAGAACAGAGGGGCTTTACCTTGGAGCTGCGACGGTATCAAGGTCATTACCGAGGGGCTGGAGGAGGCAGGCTCGTCCGAGGTACACCACAAGCTTTCCAGAATTAACCCTCAACCAAGGAAAGGTGTTAGGGACGACACGTGTATCACGGGGAGCAATTGAAGCCGGGTTGGAGGGAAACACAAGGTGTTTTGAATCAATGTAATAACTGAATTACCATGTAATAAAAAGAGGAAACGGAAAACACCGGGGAAGATTTACAGAGGAGATCACGGGGTTTGAGGGACAGAGAGAAGGAGAAGCCCCTACCAGTCGATCTTCCTTCTGGAGGCGAGGCGCGGTGTGTGCCGAAACGCCCGGCCCGCCTCAATCTGAGGTGTTGTTTCCGAGCTTGAGAAATTCTACCCCGGAGACTGGTGATTTTGCGTGGAGAAGCACCACGGATCCCGACATGTGCATAAGCGCATATGCACATGCAATCCCATATATTTTTTTTAAAAAAAACACAACAAACCATACACCGCGCTCCATGGTTGAGGTGCAGCAGTAATGTTGATGCCTGACTACAGGATGAGTGCGTGGGGTATGCTCTCTGGTCAAACCTTCCCGCTACAACTTAAACTAGTGCAATTCATGGTGCACCCAGACCATGCCAAGCTTGTGATCTGACCGCAGCCTAAGAACACTAAAAAGCCCCAACACCCGACCTAAGCAGTTACAGACAGACAGAGACAGACAGACAGATAGAAACACACACTCACACTTAACACAGAACAGGATTACTTCTAGAATACCATGATCAATGGTGGTGGAAAGGGCCATTAAGTCACAGCCAATTTCCTATAGGGCTTTCAAGGCAAGAGACAAACCGGGGTGGTTTGCCATTGCCTGCCTCTGCATAGCAACCCTAGACTTCCTTGGTGGTCTCCCATCCAAGTACTAACCAGGGCTGACCCTGCTTAGCTTCCAAGACATGGTGAGATCAGGCTTGCCTGGGCTATACAGGTTAGGGCACCATGAACAATACCACAGCAGATATTATTAGTGAGCCAACACAATTATTACCTCTCATATTGTAGTATACAAAGTTGTCTCAGTGCTTTAAGTTGTACTGTTGTATCAGTACTGCCATCTATGGTCCCTTAAAGAAAAGCCAGCTCTTCATAGGATCAAACCACAGAAGCATTATTTCACAAACTCATAGGAAAGCAGAATCTCTATCCCTTTTATAAATTAAATCCCATCTTCCTTTGCCATTCCACTATAATTCAATGGTCATTTCCGATTATTTTTCATATATTAGGCTGCGGTCACACACACTAAATAATCCACTTTCAGTTCTCTTTCAAATTGGATTTTTACGGCATGAACTGGCAAAATCAAGTTGGAAAGGGCATTGAAAGTGGATTGAAAGTGGATTATTTAGTATGTGTGACCGCAGCCATAGGGTATCAGTGACAGAATATTAGAAACTGAACTCAAGTAGATCCTAAAGGAGAGCCTGAATTCTTTCAGTTGTATGCAGAGTAAATGTTCCACAAATGGGCGGGATGATGTCATTCCTGTCAATTCCCCCCATCCTTCTGCAGACTTTCAATTTGCCCCTGAGTCTCTCTTGCCCCCCAGAAACAACATTTCAGGGAGATCACTGGGCTGCTGTGGGATGGGGAGTGACAGGGAAGTTCTATGGTGCTGATGGAAGTACTTTCCTTTAGAAGAGGACTTTGGGAAGTAAATAAGCTTCTTTTGCTGCTTCCTCAAGGTCTCTGAGGAGGAATTCCCATCCTACACAGTTCTGTGTGGTAGAGGAGGCATCTCCATATGTGGCTTTAAAAAAATACCTATCGACTTACATCTCCCAAATCATTCACATTTTTAAAATCACCATTTTTATTAACATTTATTCCTTGCTCTTAACCCAAGCATCTCAGAGGGGCTTAGATATAGGTTTTTAAAACAGTCTCCCTCAACCATCATACAAATAATCTGACAAAGTAGTCTCTTCCCTGGCGTAAAACCTGATAAATTTACATACGGTACACAATGTGTAAGAAAAATTCACTGTAAATCTGCCATCTTTGGAGGCTTCAGTTGCATCTGCACTATATGGTTCCAAAGATGAGAAGCAAAAGGATGAAGAAAGAAACAGTTTCTTACTTGCTGGTGCTCAGGTGTTGTACAAGGCATAGCATCAAGAAATATTGGGGGGTTTAAAGCAGCAACATTATAGTTGGGGGAATTGTACCCCCTGGTCCCACCTTGGTGTACCTCTGGAGATGTAGGACTCAAACCAGAACTATGAGACAGAGCATGGCTTCCTGCTCCATGGACTGCAAGATCACAGACCAGAGTAGGTAACTGCAAGCATTTGAGAACATTAGCCAGACTCCGCACAATAACGAGAATCAGGTGACTCCAGACCGCCAACTAAGTATGTGCTATTCCATTAGCATGGGTTTCATATCACCAAGAGAAGCAACTAGGCTTTCTTTCTGGGCCTTCCTTGCTGTCCTCCTGCTGAGTGTCTCCCTTGTTTGCCTTCTGGTCAGCTCCCGCCTCCCTTTCAGCCTCAGGGACTGTGGCATTTAGAAGAAGAAGAGGAGATTGGATTTATACCCCACCCTTCACTTGGAGACTCAGAGCGGCTTACCAACTGCTCTCCCTTCCCCTCCCCACAACAGACACCCTGTGAGGTGGGTAGGGCGGAGAGAACTCTGACACAAACTGCTCTTTTTCAAGGACAGCTGTGCCAGAGCTTGTGACTGACCCAAGGTCACATCAGCAGGTGCAAGTGGAGGAGTGGGGAATCAAACCCGGTTCTCCCAGATTAGAGTCCGCACACTTAACCACTACACCAAACTGGCTCTCTCTTACTTTGTCTCTTGTCCACGCTCCAATATAATCCTGTCCAGCCTCCTTCGCTTCAAAGGTTTATTAGCGACATCACCCTACTATAAATGTGGAAGACTGATACAGTGGTTTCCCTCTTTCCTCAAGCTTCCTGGAGACAAATTCTGAGCTGTTATGTGTGACTGAGTAGATGCCATTTATAGACATCTGCAATGTCTGCAAACATTGGCCCTGATCCTGCAGGCACTCAAAACTCGGTGCCTGACAAGTTACAGAAACAGTCTACTATGTGGAACGGTGGGCCACAGTATGAGAAAGGAGTCTGATAGCCTCACAAGTACATGAAAGTAGCTGAATGGTTCTTTGGCTCCCGGTTGAGATAAGGCCACATTACCTCATTGATTTCGACTAACAATTTGCTCCCAAGTTACACTTTCAAGATCAGAGTATTATGATACTTCCCCTTTCTTTTTTTGAGGACATGAAGAAGTGTGCCAGGAGGGGAAGCTACCCATCTCTCCAAATTCTCTTGAATTATGAAAGGGCATAAGAGAAACCCGCTCTAAAAGACTCTATTTTTGCATTCTCAAATGATAAGCAAGAAAGAACCGCTTAAACTAAAATCAGTGGGGGGAGGGGAGGAAGTCATAAAAAAGATTGCCTCATAGCCTCATAAATAATGGATATAAATGTCATATGAACTTTATTTTATGGTGTAGCCAGCCTACTTTTTAAGAAAAAGAGAGAGAAAGAGAGAGAGAAATAGAAGCAAACGGAGGCTTATTGTGAAGAGAAGGGCTACCTATGCTTGGTGACATTCCTGACCTAGCATCATCAGCTCTCTATTGGTCCAACGTACCTGGTTCCCTATGCTTGTCATTTTCAAACAGAATTGACAAGATAAGGAGTCGCTTCACTCAGAGCAGCCGGCTCTCTGTGATAAGCCCTCAGCCTAATCCATACTGGATTTAAGATACCAAAGATAAACTCATCTTCAAAGCTGTCTGCATAAATGGAACTCTATCAACACCTTCAGCATTCATTCATTTAAAAATGACCCCTTCCCATTCTTGCCCCTTTGGACTTTCTGAGTTATCATAATCATCGAGCCTTCACGCTTTCCGCGAAGCCACTGGTTCTCCAAATTAGACCCTGCTCACCCACTTAGATGTCCAGCAGTTTTCACAACTGGAATGAGCAGCAGAGGGAAAGGATATGATATTTATTTATGATATTTATAGCCTGCTTTTCTCTCAAGGAGGACTCAAGGTGACCAATAATGATAGCTGACACATACACACAATTTCATACTGATTTAAAAACAGCAACAACAAAAAATACCAACCACTGCTAGAAAACACCCTCTTAAAGAAATCTAACCTGACAAAGATATGCATTAAACCTGGGGCTGCAAAACCCACAGTTGGGGCAGGCCCTGCCCTCTTGCTTCCATTGCCCCCTGCCACTCTGAGCAATGGGGAGAGAGAGAGAGAGAGATTCCTGTAATGCCAGCTGCAGTGATATGTCACTTCTGGGAAGAAGAAGAAGAAGAAGAAGAAGAAGAAGAAGAAGAAGAAGAAGAAGAAGAAGAAGAAGAAGAAGAAGAAGAAGAAGAAGAAGAAGAAGAAGAAGAAGAAGAAATGTCATGATAGATCTAGGAATTGCCAGAACTCTATAATAAAACCATAGAGCTTCTAGATTCCTAGAGCCACCTACATCATGTTGAGGGGTTTTTTTTTGCCAGAACTGATGCCACATTGTGGGCTCCCTATCCAGGGCTGGCCTGCTCACTAGGCGAGCTAGACTCTCACCTAGAGCACAGGGCCATCATGGGGGCGCCAAAAGCCCCCCACCAAAAGCACCGCGTGCCCTGGCCACCACCACCTCTCCCCCCCCCGCATGGCTTTCTGGGTGCATGCTGCTTCAGCGCGCCCCTTTGCCTGCTCTTCCGGCGCATACCCCCAATCACTGAAGTTGACAACGAACCCAAAGCAGACAATGCTGCACGTGGCTTTGCATTCCAACCGCTTTGGATCCCGATCCTAGGCAAGTTTACTCGGAAGCAAGTCTTGATTTTTTTATTTTTTATTTTTAAATATAGGACTGTGCCTCCAGCAAGTCAGAGGGGTCCAGCTGCCATACATTCAAATGTCGCCATGGAGCCCGCTGTCTGGCTGTCCAAACATGAAAATACGCACCCCGATTCTGGTAAAGACGGGAGAGGAACTGACAAAGTTTGAAACTAGACCCTCCCTTGAAGGAACTTGAGTCGAAAATACGCACCCCGATTCTGGTAAAGACGGGAGAGGAACCGACAAAGTTTGAAACTAGACCCTCCCTTGAAGGAACTGGAGTAATCTTAAATAGACTCTCATCCTTTTGTCCATCTTCCTTCGAAGCAGAAGATTCAGTTTGGGGCTCATATAGCTGATTTAAAGTAATCGCTTTTGGGGTTTTTTGTTTTTTAAAGGGGGGGGCTTAATTGCCGGCATTCAATGGGACTCGACAAACCTGTGATCCCAGAGAGTGGAAACAATACGCTCCGCCGCTAATCGCAGAATTACCCCGCCGCCACCCTAACCCCCCCCCCCGGGTCTGTCCCCCCCCAGCACCGCAAGACAAGCTGTTTTATTCGACTCCAGGTAGCTCAACAGCTTTACAGGACTTCTAGTGATGCAGAGTGTTGTGAGACTCGCAAGCCTGCATATTCCCTTCAAGGTGGGATCGCTGCAGGAGGGGGAGGAGGGGGATGGGGGCGACAGCGCCGCAGGGCAGAGGGAAGGGGGATGCCCTCCTGGCCCGCTGCAGCCCCACCCTTGGTGGCCCCTTCTGTGTGCATGCCTGTGCTTTACTGGGTGGAGTGAATGAAGGAGGAGGGGGGCACGTTTGTCAAAGGAACCTGGCAGGGGCGAGCTTGTGGCGCCCACCGTCCCCCCTCCCAGGCGTGTTTCTGGAAGGTCTCCAGGCCCCACCGGGAGGTTGGCATCTGTGATGAGGAGGCATGGGCGCCACAAGATAGCCTCGCCTAGGGCGCAGAAACACCTCGGGGCGCCCCTGCCCCTATCCCTACCCTTCCCAACATTTGCTAGGCACTGCATGGCAAACTTACATACCACTTCCTAACCTGACACATTCAGGAAAATTAGAGTTCACAATGTGGGC
>NW_015170897.1:72556-102834 GCF_001447785.1 Gekko japonicus | reverse complement strand
TATTAAGGGTGTGGACATATAGGACCCTACTCTAACCCTCTGGGGGCGGGCGCTTAGGACTCTTTAGCTTGGAGAAACGACGACTGAGGGGTGACATGATTGAGGTTTATAAGATTATGCATAGGAAAGAGCAGGTAGAGAAAGAGGTACTTTTCTCCCTTTCTCACAATACAAGAATTCGTGGGCACTTCATGAAATTGCTGAGCGGTCGGGTTAGAACGGATAAGAGGAAGTACTTCTTCACCCAAAGAGTGATTAACACATGGAATTCACTGCCACAGGAAGTGGTGGCGGCTACAAGCATGGACGGCTTCAAAATTGAGTTAGATAAGCATATGGAGCAGAGGTGGCTATTAGCCACAAGGTATAGATAGGGACTCTGGGGCAAGTGATGCTCTGTCATCTTGGTGCTTGGGGGGGTCAACAGTGGGAGGGCTTCTAATGTCCTGGCCCCACTGGTGGACCTCCTGATGGCACTGGTATTTCTGGCCACTGTGTGATACAGAGTGTTGGACTGGATGGGCCTTTGGCCTGATCCAACATTGGCATCTCTTATGTTCTTATGTTCTTATGAGAGGTTTCATGCCCTTGAAAATCTTACAGCATCCTGACCTGGAAGGGGAAAAACAAGGGCAGAATGCCCCATATACCCTGAGTCTTGATTCCTCTGCTCTGAATATTATTAACTGCTATCCTCCACGTATGGCTGACTTCTAGTATAGGAGCCCGGGGGGTGGGATTAGAATCTGCCAGCATTTGAGTGAGGTGAAGTATTTTCCTTCCCTCTAATCCACAAATGCGAAAAAACAGAGAGGTACAAAAATAATATTTCTGACAGTTTGTTGAAGTTACTGATTGCCATTCATTTCAGCATGCCATTCATTCCATATGTTAAATATATTAAAGAAAAAAGAGGGTACAGGTTTTGGATATTAATTAGATGTTCTATGAAGGGACATATCAAGAGGGAAGGAGATCTCACAAGGGAGGGCAAATGATGGGATATGGGCTGAGGAGGGGAATCATATGTCTTGCCATAATCCTTAAATTTGCTGGACAAGCCACAGTAAAATGCTCTTTAGTGACAACCTGCAATTCGTTCCTTTTTTACGTATCACAGAACTACTTCTTGACTCTTTCCAAGTGATATGAAAGTTGGGCACATCTAAAATATTTGCGACAGCTTTGATTTTAGCCCTTAGTTGTTATGACCCACCAGTGCCCTTTGATACAGTCTTTTCCAAGTTAAAATGATACATTATTAAGAGTATACAAAGGGATACACACATTCAAAATGGGAATGATCAACCTACTCTGGGTTTTTTTGATCTTCACCGATTTCCCCACTTTTTAATTCAAACATCCGACTAATGATTACCCCAGGAGTGATGTACAGGAATGTTCTCAGCAGGTTGTCAAAAAAGGTTGACTTTCCTCAAAGCCTTATGGAAAAGTGTTCAGCTATTACACTCTCCCACCTATGTGCAGGCTAATTAGATTAAAGGTAGAAGATCAATCAAGCTGTACTGTCTTGGCAAGATTAATTACTCAAGCCCTCTGCAAATTAATTATTAGCATGCAGCTTTGAAGATGGTGAAAACCAGCATATTCAAGGAAGGAATCACAGACAGATATGACACACGTGTGTACGTAGGCACACAAAAGTGAAACATGTCCTAACCTAATGGAGATTTATTACTCTTATATGCTCCAATAATAACATCTACTCCTTGGTTTCAAATACCTTACTTTATTAGAATTAAATGCCATTCCACTCCAGGGCTGCTCAAGATAAATTTCAATCTTGCAACATACAAGTTGTTGAGGAATTAACAAAAAAAGGAGAGACACACAACTTTGAAAGATTATTTATAAGAAAAAGTACAACAAACTTTTGTTGCCTGCTCCCCAATGCTATGCTAAACAAAGTCAAGCACAATATTTACTTGCTTACGAAATCTGAGGGTAAGTGAAACCTACTGTTTAATTGCCATGGGTATTATCTGCCTTCTTGCATTCTAGCATTGCATATTCAAGACACTTATCCACAAAAGTACGTATATACATGGAATTTTTTTTACAGTGCAGGTCACTGAATCATTACTGCCCATTGCATACAAAGGGGCTTGGCTCCAGTAATGCACCAACGGAAAAAAGAAACAGACTTAATGTAGTTCTGCTTGCGCAAGACCTAGTGCTTCCCTCCCTATATATTACAGTGCCCAGAAACAGGTTGCACAACATCTCGTGTAAGTGGAAATACAAGTGGGGGCACAATAAATTTGACTCAGTGCAAGTAAGTACCACACTCTTTTTCTCGCATTTCTGTTTATGCAAGAACTCTACCATAAGTGCAAATGCTGTGCTGGTTCCAACCTATTATTTAAAACTGAACTTGGGGTGTGTGTGTGTGTGTCATTTTTATTCCCTGCTTTTGTTTTGCTGTTGAACAGGTTTGGAAATGACCACAGGCACTACTCTCTTATTCAGCCCTGTCCAGAATACCGAACAATGCTCCAAGACAGCTATAAAAAAACACCTGAGTTGATCATTTGAAGGCTCCAGGAAACGGTGTGACATGAGCAAGGCTATGAAGCTAGTTTGAATCTCTGAACTCCTCCACACACAAAAAAGAAACCACTCAAGCTCTATGACAGGTATGTCCAACAGGTAGATTGCGATCTACCAGTAGATAGCGGAGGGGTCAGAGGTAGATCACCAGCCCCACTTGGTCTCCTGGTTTGCTGGACAGGTGTTTGTTTTTTTTTAATGATTGTTTTAATGATGTTTTAATGATTGTTTGATTATTGGTGCCAGTATGATGAATTCTTATTTTTACTTTTAGAACCACATGTGTGGTTTTGGCATCATCCAGAGGTCTTCAGTTCCTGTTGATCTTTAATACTTTGGGACAGTGACAGTTTTGGACAAGATTCAGCCAGTGTTTATACTAACCTAGCACCCCAGCCACCCCAGTATAGCGAAGATGAGTGTTCCAAAGAAGAGCAAAACCTACCACGCTCATGATGAAAATAACTCAAATAACTCTGAATAAAAGTTAAAGAAAGTTATTGAGACAGTTAAAGAAAGTTATAACTCAATTAAAAAAAATGTTTGCAGTTCTTTCTGGATCTTCGTCTCTCTGTTTTGTTCTTGCTTATTTTGCTTACCAGTAAATGACAGAAGGTGCATTATAAATGGGGGGGTGTGCGCGGCGGAACCCAACTTTAGTGGGTTAAAATCTAATTTGAAACTAATTTGAAACTTTATTTTCATGGTGGTAGATCACCGGCACTTTTGGCTGGAAAACAAAGATCTCTACCTGTTTGAAGTTGGACATGCCTGCTCTATGAAATAGCTGAGCTATATCCCAAGCAGTGTCTACTTACCCTATGTAAGACTCCCCCCCCCTCCCCAATCCCACGGGGCTGGTTTGGGACACCAATTTGCAATATCAAATATATGGGGATTGAACTCTATAAAGCGGGAAGTTTTTATGCACCGACTCTCACTCATCCTTACAACTGCTCAGAGAGAGCCTTCATTATCACTCTATGTAGTAGTTAGATTGGACTCCTCTAGAATACATGTGCATGTCTAGTTGTCAATACAAATAAGAACGGTGCAGCAGGGAGACAATTTTCTTGGGGAAATTGTAAAAACTGCCACAGTCAGTAGATTGATTCAGACAATGTACATAGCAATCTGCTTATGGAAGCCTTTGGTTTGCGCACCCCCCACATATCCTTTGTAAATGGCCAGACAATATATATATATCCATGACTTTATCCATGTCCACAACATACCATGATTTGCAGAAATCTTTAATTAGTTGACCATACATCAGGGGAGGAGAAATGCCTCAAGTTTGTTCACAGAGCAGCAAACCATGTTTTGCCATTACACTGGCATCAATGCCTTGTGGATTTGCAGACAGAGTTTTTAGACCCTCATAAATAAATTCATGTCAAAAATGCATCTGCCAAATATACCTGCAATATTTTGTTTCTTGGAAAGCCCGCTGTTTCTCCAACGAATGCAGGTATATGGTAGAGATTGATCTGTACTCTGAATACCCTGGATGTTTTCTGTTTAAAAGCTGAATAGCCTGAAGATCTACGTCAAATGCACAGTTAAAGGAATCCAGATGTGATTATTCTCTACAAACTGCCAACATCATGGGATTCGGCATCAATTACGCATGTCAAAGTAGTGCTAGTGAAGTCGAAATCACATTAGGTGGGGGATGCATCTTCACACCACAAAGCACTAATTATTCTTGGTATTGGATTTCAACCTGAGCTGTCAGATAATTAGTCATCTAAGAAAAATAGGTGAGTCTAAACTCCCTGTAAAGTTTTCACAGCCAAAAAAAAGCCCAGACAACTCTTGCTTGTTCAGCCCTGGTGTAGTGAGATGTGTCAACAGCATTCTCTTGTCAGGGTGGATATTATTAGGATCAAACTGACACTGTAGACGCTTCAAATGGAATGCATTTTTCTTCCTCCAGGAATTAAAGAAAAAGGAATCCGAAAGAGAGGTTTATAAAGAAACAAACAACTCAATTTAAGATTTTTGGTTTCAGCTGTATGCAATTGTATGCGTTTATAGCAGAGCAACTTTGTAAGACCTGCTTCTATCACAACACAACTTTTTGGTTTCAAAATCACAGAGAGTGATAACTGTGACAACAGTGTTCTCTAAGGTTAATTGCATGAAAAGATAAATGATTCTGCAAGCAAAAGCAACATTAAAAATCTAACATCATAGTAATTATTTTTCCCCAAATCATGACAAAATCCATCATTTGCTTCCAGTAGTGGTCAGATACTGCATTCATTTATTAATTAAAATGTTTATATCTTGGTTTAAGGAGGTATTTTTTTATTATGCATCCATGTTGTTTGTTCTCAGCATCTGGGGCATACTGCCTTTATGCATGGAGGTTTCATTTAGCTTTCATGGTTAATAGGACTTGTAATTTTACATTATGTACATTACGACCCTCACCTGAGTAGGACAAGTTAAATTTGACTAGAAATACTTTCCAGGGGTGGGGAACAACTTTCAGCTTCCAGGGGCCTTTGTTTTTAGTTCACATATTCAAAATCTGCCAAGTACACTGTAACTCGAAAGAACAAGGAGTGCTCTGTTCTTCTTCTAAAAACAACCACAGGCTATACTATACTATTGTTTGATAAAAATGGAGACCATTTCAAAGTTTAACTAATCCCTCAACCCTTCATTGGGTACTTTTAAAAAAGAAAACTGCTACAAAACATTCAAGACAATCGGAGAACTTTGTGCCCTTTCCCTTTTGCCAATATAAATAGAAGTCTCTGAAATTATATGAACAAATTCAAAGAAAATGTATGTAACCATGCCATGTAAAAACAGTACATTATAAACCATGGCTGCGATCACCCGCACCTTTAGATCTGACACAGGTGTGAATGCCTGATGGATCTAAAGGGAACAATCAGAAAGCAACATCTGGGAAGTGCCCTGCAGTCATTGGCAACCTGTGCTGCTCCGCTGCAGAAGTGGAGTTAAAAGACACCAGGGAAAGTCTGGCTCTAACGGGTTCCAACGGGCCATGGACGAACTTTCCCCATCTGATCACGCAAGTATGCACTCCTGCCATCGGGATGGTCTGATCAGGCCATCCCGGCTCTGTGCCATTCCCCCCCACACACAGTATGCACATTATTGCATACTCCATAGGGGGCCCTCAGTGTGAAGGTGCAATTCCTTGTTTATGCACATGGGGAACAAATGGCCAAAAAAAATCCCGACTTACCCGTAGTTGCATCTGATCACACAGTGACGGGCTGCGCCCGCAGCTACAAAGGGCTGTGTGATCTCGCAACTGCATGTCAAATTCCTCCGAAGGAAACAGCCTTGCTTCCCCTCCGCTTCAACTGGTGCATATGATCGCAGCCCATGAAGCTTTATTTTGCCTCAGCATTGTTTTTTTTTAATTGTATTCCATGTTTCTGTAAATTTAAATTTTCTGTTGAGAATTTCTATGTTTTGTTTGCCCATTCATGTGGATTGCCGTTTTTTTTCTTTCTACCAAGCAATGAATCATAACATTAAAGCAGAAACTCCCAAAGGCTGGTATTGCTTAACACTTATCAAATTCTAAACTACATATGATAGTAGATCTTACAGATCTACTGGTCCTGACGACAATTCAATTTTGTGAATGTATGTAGTCATCAAAACAATGACATGAAGTTTTGGAGAGAAATTTTAAAATTGTCCTTAGAACCTTCAGTAAAATAGACCACATGATATTCTGCAGTTGAACTAATGTATCAGAGATCTCACAACTGCATGTCAAATCCCTCTGAAGGAAATAGCCTTGCTTCCCCACCACTTCAACTGGTGCATGTGATCACAGCACATGAAGCTTTATTTTGACTCAGCATTGTTTTTTGAATTCTATTCCATGTTTCTGTAAATGTAAATTTTGTGTTGAGAATTCCTATGTTTTGTTTGCCCATTCATGTGGATTGCCGTTTTTTCTTTCCACCGAGCAATGAATCATAACATTAAAGTAGAAACTCCCAAAGGCTGCTATTGCTTAACATTTATCAAATTCTAAAGTACATATGATAGTAGATCTTAGAGATCTACTGGTCCTGACCACAATTCAATTTTGTGGATGTATTTAGTGTTCACCAATCATCAAAACAATGGCATATGAAGTTTTGGAGGGAAACTTTAAAATTGTTCTTAGAACCTTCAGTAAAATAGACCCCATGATATTCTTGAGTTGAACTAATGTATCACGATTGCTTGTAATACTTGGAATCTCTCCCCCCACCCCCAATATCTCCCTCCTTATTCAAAGTATTGTATTGCTCCCAGCAATTACCATACATTTATGCTAGGTAGACCAAACACTTTGTTCACAGCAGAGTTGAAGCGACAATTTACTACTACTCCATTCTCTGAATACCTCTGTCATTGTGTCTCTGGTATGACTGAGACCACTGTTCATGTTTTGTTATTCTGTGACCAATGTTCTTCATTGTGAGAACTTTGAATTTCCCCTATTTTGAGCAAATATCAACTTGCCATTGAACCGCAAGTAGTTTTCTTTTTGCTTTCAGATACTAAACCTGCAGTTACATGACCTGTGGACAAATTCTTGTCTATTATAACGTCTTTGCAACAGTCTCCTGCTAAGTATGAATCTGACAAGTGTAATTTTATTAGGGACACAATTTTCGTTTATCATCATTCTCTAACTGTTGTTGATATCTGTATTGTGATTTTATTATAAAAGAGTAAGAGTCCAGGAGCATCTTAAAGACTAACAAAATTTGTGGTAGGGTATGAGCTTTTGAAGTGAGCAGGAGGAGCGAAGTGCGGAGGAGGATTTGGGATATGGAAGCCCAAATAATTAATGCTGGCAGTTCTGGAGTCTGTTCTCCACCCTTATAGGGATAGAACCTGCAATTGTCTCTATAGTGAACCTGATTCAGTTGCTCATATCCTTCTATGCTGTCCCCAATACTCTACCATGCGCAGCTATTTGATCAGTCCCCACTTACCTTCCACAAGGAATTCGACTGACAATGATCTTAAAATTCTATTGTCTGATAAGTTCTCGGCAATTACCCTGTCTGTTGCTGAATTCTTAGCTTATGTTTGGAAGCTAAGGGTAAGGGCGCATAAGTCTTAATCCCCCTTGTGCTCATTTGGATTGTTATATTTTTTAACTGAGTTCACTATTCTTGAGAAGTTTAAAAATGATCCCCTGTTGGTGTAACTTGATGTAACTTGTTATGATCTATTAATTCATTCTATTAATTTATTTGTTCCATTGCCTTTCTTATTGTTCCTGTGTTATGCCAATAAAGGTCTATGTATATAAAAATAGACTCAAGAAAGCTTATACCCTAACACAAATTTTCTTAGTCTTTGAGGTGCTACTGGACTCTTACTCTTTTCTGCTGTTACAGGCAGACTAACATGGCTGCCCATCTGTAATTTTATTGTATGACTCAAGAACTCCGGTCAAAGGAGTTTATTATTAATAAAGGCAAGAATTGCTTATAATTTTGATTTGAAGGGTTGGGGAAGGGCAGATTACAATTCAGTGATAAAATAAACACCACCGAGTATTGCCCCCCAGGAACAGGGAGTCTTCATGCCAAAGACAGCCAAATAGAAATAATCTGTGTTTGGGTCCATCATCTGAATATCATACTAATGTTGAACACAAAATGTTACAAGTAGCCACAAAAAATACTTCATCTCTGGGCAGAATGATCCATCATTCCCTTTTGCTATAGCAGTTGTAGCAAAGTAGATTCTTTCCACCAGCTAAAGTTCCCATTTTACCAGACATAATGGATGCACACCTTGGCTTAATGACATTTCCAGACCCAATATGACTGTATGCAAACAACTTACTGGACTCCGGGTCTGAATTGCCATCTCCTTCTGTCCGACTGTTAGGTGATGTCTGTTCATAGTACTCCTCTTGTGGGAAGCCAAGCGGTAATGGATGTGACGTACTTGCGGTGCTGCTGGGCTCATGGTCTCCTAACCCACTGTCACTGCAGCTTTCCTGAGAGCCATCTGGTAGATGGAATGTGACTCGGCGCTGTGACTGCAGAGGAGGGAAGGAAATTGCATCGTTTCAGCCAGAGTAGACAATATTGACCTAGATGGACCAGTAATCTAACTTGGTATAAAGCAGAGTTTTGTGTGCGTAAGAAGCAACATGACTCCAGCTACATAGGAAACTCTTACTTTAATGCATGGTAGACACGTACAATTTTCCTGCGTTCTTCATCATAGCTTCCATTTGAATACAGTTTCACCCAATTCCTTATTTAGAGAAATGATAAATTTACAGGACAATCAGGAAGAGTCACATCCTTCTAAGCCCTACAGCTTCAGAGGATTTACAAGGGTGTAATTCTGCTTAGGACCACACTGTAAGAATCCAGATTAAGTCCACCCTTGTGCTTAAGGGGAAGTCTTGAAGCTTCTGCTGACTCCCTATAAATCAATATTGGGATCTGAACCACCTGTTGAGACTGGATTTTCTCTCTCTCTCTCTCTTCTATAGATTTTGAGTGGGGAGGAGAATCTCCTTATTTTACTTTCCTTCCGAAAGTCTCAAAATGAAAGAATGTCCAATCTATTATCCAAACACAAGGAAAATAAGTGAAGGAAGGAAAACAGACTACTCTATTAAAAGATGAGAACTGTGGTCAGCTCAGATGCATCTTACTTTTTATGCATTTAAGATGTTGCCTACATTTTCCAGACAGTGCCTGAAGCAGCATACAGCATCATTAGCAAAAACAGGTTTTTTTGAAAAAACAAAAAAGCACAGAAATCAGTACAATCAATCCATCAGAAATCAATAAAATAATTTTTGTGCACCTTTCGCATCCTGCTGTTTAATTCTGCTGACTTAAAGAGAACAAGAAGAAGGGGACTAAAATAATTCAGCATGGGACAATCAATCAAAAAGTTGAACCGTGATGAAAAAGGGTAGAGAAATGACAACCCAGAAATGACAACCCAAAAGACACAGTGGGGCCTTCAATCTGTTCTCTCACTGTCGCTCACAATGCATCAAAACGGGTCTGACTATATGTGTGGGTTTTTTTACCCCTTTCTTTACTGCCTCTGAACTGATTATTTAAATAGCATTTCTTTAGGCATCAATCTTCAACTCAGTGCAATGTAGAACCCACAGAACTCCCTGATTGTGCAGTTTGGGCAGTGGAAGATTATCTCAGAGGCCAATGTTTTCTGCCTCCCATCTCCCCTACCCCGAACAAATCCATACCCCTGTACATACTAACATTATTAAACAGTGTTTGAGTGCAGCATTCATTTAGCTGAACACACATGCAACTTCATGTCAAACGGCAAATTAAAATATGTTTTCAAATCATGTTTGAGGGCAAAATGCCAGAGGAGCAGAATGAGCGTCTACCTTGATATGTACAGAGAAAAGATAATGGGCTAATTCTAGAGAACCATCCTTCTATATTCCAAGAGCAAATATTCACAATCTGTACCTGGTCAATTCATCCCCATATGATGCTTTGCTTTCAGTTGTCCCCCTTCTAACTCTCTAGCCTCAATTCCACCCTTAGATATGGATTTCTCACAAGAGTCTTTCATGTTTCCCATTTATTTTATGAAACTGTGATAGAGTCTCTTTACATCTTTCAGGGTGCTTCATGGGTATGGACTAGTTCAAGATTTAGTAACTAGTAAGCTAGTTGAGATGAATAACCTAGCAGTTGCAAAGGGGGGAAATACAGCCCTTTGCCTAATCTAGGCTGAAATACTGTACAGAGCAAAACTTTAATATGAGCCAGAATTTCTTCAGACCTTCTTCAAAAACCCGATATTGCCTAGAAGTACCCTTATCTTGAATTCTTCCCCAGTATTCCTCAACTCCCATTCTAGCCTTTCTGTATACAGACAAGTAAAGAGCCACTGAGGACATTCCACTGGCTTCAAATAAAAAGACTGTGTATGAACTCCTCGAACCAAGTTGTTGATATCTCACTATATCAAACACAAAATGAATCAAGTAGAGAATTCATAGGGTCACACAGCAGTTGGTGGCTGCAACCCACCCTATGGTTTCCCAATCAAAGACAGTGCCCCACCCCGAGGTGATGCTAGCTCTAGAAAAGGGGGGGGAGAATGATAGGGTGCTTCTCCCTCCTCTCTTTCTATGGCTAATAACAGTGCAGGGAGGATGGTTGGTTTCAGTCAGGGATGGGATGCATGGGATGGAAAGAGTTCAACCCCTTCTCCCTGCATGCCATGAATCTGCTCTGAAATGAGGATCTGCCCGGATACCGTTCCCATTAAAGCACCGGTTCTCAACCTTTGTGAGCGTCAGGATCAACAACATCAAAAACATTGTGTACCCCTCCCGTGACAGTTGTTTTACCATTAGTACCTGTTGATTGAGAAAATACACAATGACAAAAAGATCAAAATGGCAATGCTTAGAGATCATATGGATTACTGGATCCCTTGCAATAACTCCAAACTCCCTTCCCCCCGATTGGGAACCACTGCATTAAAGAAATTTAAAACTTCGATACGACCCATCCATGGATCTCCCAGCATTTCACCTGATTTGGCATTAAAAGAGATCAAGTTTCCTACAGAAAGGGGTCAAAGAGTATTTTAAGCTACTTGCATTTTAGCAACCTAGTGATCCAGATCACCCTATTCAATATTCTCCGGCTGACATATTCCCACTTGTGTGTTCACATCAAGCACACACAATATAAACAAAGAGATGTCATCCCAGTTCCATCCTTCCAAATGTATCTCCTAATGGATTTAGTGCTTCCAGTTTGCCTGCTCCCAGTTGCAGAATAGCACTGATGCATTGGCTTCCTGCCATTCTTCTTGCTTGTCTTTATGCAGTGTGGGCAAATGACTGTGAAAGTGGTTTGACTGGGAGCATAAATGCTCCTTTGAACAAACACTACCTTTCTGACTTGGCTGGCCGGACTGGGATGACTGTTGCTCTCTGATCAAGCCAAGAACATAGGGGAGAGCAGTAAGTGATGCCAGTTCATTATCTGCATCAGGAATGATGCTCATATATGCCTATTTGAGCAACAACGTGCACATAAGACAGACTAACTCGTATTTATTTATTTGTATTTTTGTATCTTATGTGTGTATGTGTGTGTGTCTGCACCTGGAAGTCATGGCGACCTCTGGTGACTGTCCCCTACTGGGGGCCTGGAGGATATTCAGAGAGGGGGCTGAATAAAGCCTGCCCTCACCTCCCGACTGCTGGTATTCCAAGGAGGTCTCCCGTCCAAGTATTTCCCAGAGTCGACCCTGCTTAGCTTCTGAGATCTGATGAGATCGGGCTTGCCTTCGCTATCCAGGTCAGGGCAGGATGGCATTGTTAATTATCAATCTTGGGTTTTGTTTCTGTTTTTGATTTTTTTAAAAAAACAAGCTCTGTTCATTTGTGCATAAACTGGGATTCCTTTCTTCTAAATGGGACCCTGACGACGAGCTTTCCAATGCAAATAGGTATACAAATCTTATCAGGAAGGGCGATGTGTTTGCATGTGGGGGATCCTATGAACAAGTAAAAGAAGCAGAGACTGGCAACAAGAGCAAATTATGCATGAGGCAAATCCAAAATTAATTACAGAAAATCTCTATAAACTGTTGGGAAACAGGCCAAACAGAAAACAGGCCAAGCACAGGCGACCCATGGAAGATGCACAGAACAGGAAGAGATCTGGCCAACCACATTCCTTATATTGACAAAGTTACTCTCAAGTTTCTGACATAGCAAGCTCTTCCCACTTGACATTGAATCTGACATACAGAATAATGAGAAGGATGTAAACATCCACTTTTAAATAAACCAAGTGAAGGCTTTTGTACTCAGAAAATAATCCACATCATATTACAGTCAGATTATTTTTATACATCTCACATAAAATTGTTATTTAAGATCTTAGGAGCTGAGAAACTTAGAGATCAGTAAGAACGACAGTATTTAATGCCACATTTCCTGACAATGTAAGAAAAATTACTTTAAAAACCAACTTGGTTTTGCTCCATCATTTTTCTTCCCACACTTCAACATTTTAAACAATAAGTAGAGGGTTTTTTTAAAAAAGAATCTGCTGCCCAAATAATTGGGAGACCTTTTTAATAAATCAAGGGGTTTTTAATCAATTAATCTAAATGAGTAACTGGCTAAATACTGCAGCCCTACAAAGGAAATCTCTTTTCTTAAAGCTTCTCAAAGAAATGTCTCAAAGCTTTGACATTTCAAATTGTTATAATTTCTCTCCTGTTAATCATAAAGGGGGAAATTGCTTTTGTTCCCAATTCCGGAAGTGTGATGACAATTTTTCTAAGGAGTGTTAGATGTCAAAGAAGGATGCATGCTCACCCAGGAATGTTTCGTGCACAATCCTAATTGAAACAAATGAGGGTTGTGGAAGAACACATCTGCATTCTTCTGCAAGTCCAATGCATCTGCACAGTTTGCGTCCTAATTGGGGCAGTTGCTTGGGATAAGACAATAATTGCAAATTGTCAAAGGCTTTCTTGCGCTGTAAATTACTCACTTCCATTCAAATACTAATCAGAGTCTCGAATGACTGGAATTGATTTGATTTCACAGAACAGGTGTTCAAAAACATTGAGCTGTGCTACTCAGATGTTTGTATTGATGAACTGCTAGCCATTTAAAACAAACAGCATTTGTGTGTGTGTGCATAGTAGTGGCATTCCTCATGAAGGGTAGATGCTGCTGGTGCAGACTCGTCAGTCCTTAGTTTTGCTGGAATTAGGTATGCCCCAAGATCATCCTGAGCTAGCTGTGAATCATTCAAAAAATTAGCTACCATGTGCTGCGGTGGCTCAGTGGTTAAGACGCTGAACTGCAGACCAGAAGGTCGGTAGTTCAGCAGTTCGAGACCCGAGTGCCACATGCCGGAGTGAGCTCCCATCTCTGGTCCCAGCTCCTGCCAACCTAGCAATTCAAAAACAAGAAATTGCAAGTAGATAAATAGGTACCACTTCGGTGGGAAGCTAACAGCATTCCACACACCTCGGAATCTAGTCATACCAGCTACATGACCACGAAAACATCTTCGGACAGCGCTGGCTCTTCGGCTTGGAAACGAAGATGAGCACCAGTTGGATTTGACTGGCTTTCGAGCAAGGGAAACCTTTACCTTAGGTTGCTTTTAGGTCAGCATTCCACAGTTGGTTGGCATTCATTGTGTTGGCATATGCTCAAAACCCACTGGATACAAAAAAATTGGTGGCCAGATTGACAAAACTGAACTGGGCTTTGTTTGACCACAGCAGGACTGATATAACCAAGAAAACCAAGTTTCTCTGAGTAAAACTGAAGGCAAATCTCATCTGTAAGCTTTTTCTTTTCTGTCAGGTACATTGGGTGGGTTGATACGGAGGGACCACTGTGGAAATAAGTGCAAGGATGTACATGCACAAAATATTTGCATTTTGCACCTGGATGCTCTCATGAACAAATGAGCCTGGAAAACTAGGCAAAGCTAGAATGGCAAAACAAGCCATGCAATTCCCCCCCCCCAAAAAAAGTAGGATTGTAATGGCTCATTTATTTACTAGACATTTATACCCCACTTTTCTTTCCAAGGAGGACCAGAATTGGCTTACAGCTAAGGTTGCCAGGTCCTTACCTCGTGTCAGTGGGGGGATTTAGGAGGCATTCCAGGGGTGGGCGGGGACATCTTCAACACAATGACATCACTTCCAGAATTCCAGGAGTGACATCATTGGGTGCATTCAGACGGGCCATTTAAGCTGGCATAAACTGCTCCGGTTGGAACCGGAGCGGTTTGATCCGGAAGAAATGCGATCACACTCATCTCCTGACTGCGCAGAACATTGTGATATGCCTATTCACACTACCGACGCACAGCAGCACACGTCGGCTGTTTAATTTTTTTTTACATTTTGCACATGCACTTAGGCAGCCATCCACAGAGTTGAGATCTTCGCGCAGGCCCAGAACACCCCATCCCGAAAAGCGTGCCCTGAAGCGAAGACTTCCCTTTAAACTTTTACAGCGAAAAGGGTCTCCGTGAGGTCCCGGACTTGTCCGCAACCTAAAACTTTTTTTAAAAAAACAAAAAACAAATGCCAGTGTAAAGCTTCGCCCAAACGCATATCGAGGAGGCTAAAAAAAAGGGCGGCCAAAAAGCGGAAGCCTCGTGCTTCCGAACGGAAGTGGCTCTACACCAGCAGAGAGCGATCAGACGGGGATAATGCAGCTAGAACCGGAGCACTCAGGATACCACCACTTGGGGACCTAGTAGCAGAATACACCGGTTTAAAGGGTGTTTGCAACGGTTAGGGACGGAAGGCAGATGTTGGCTGTGTGATCGCGCGTAAGTACTCCAATTCTAACCGGCTTGTATACCGGCTCAAATGCCCCGTCTGAACGCACCCTATGTGTTGGCACCACTGAGGTGATGCTCTACTTTTTGGGCAAACCTCTATGGTAAAAATGGCTACAAACCATAGTGTTTTGCCCAAAGAGTAGAGTGTCACCCCCGATGTTGCCGACCCAATGACGTCACTTCCAGAAGTGACATCATCACATCAACAACATCGACAAGGGACATCTTTTTGGAGTGGGGTTTCAGGCCCAAGCCTGCAAAAGCAGAGATCCCCACCCCCACTTGGGGGCTGCCAAGCCTACTGACAACATTGTTTCCCCCTCCTCCATTTTGTTGGAATATACAAGGTCTATAGTGCACCTACTTGAAGAACATCAGAAGAACAGCCCATAGGACTGCTAGTTAGCATGGCTGGATTAGGGACGTTCCACAGTTTCAGATTTTGTCCTTCTTGTCTCCTGATTGGTTCTTTAGAAACTTCCTGCTTCAACTAAGCCCTCCCCCTTCGTTCCTGTCTCTTACAACAGTTAGTCAGTTAGTTAAACCTCTCGCCCTCTCCTCTTTTCTATCAGAGTTTATTTCTTCTTTAATAAATCGAGTTATTTTCTTTAAACAGTTGCTGCTCCATTTCTCTGCATGTTTAAACTCTGCCAACACATTTTACCCTCACAACAACTGGCCTAGTGGCGGTTCCCAGGACACAACAACAACCAAATGAGATAGGCTAGGTTGAGATAAAGTGAGTGGCCGCCCAAGGTCACCCAGTGTGCTTCTGTGGCGTTTTAGGGATTTGAACCAAGCTGTCCCAGATCCTACTCCAGTTTTCTAACCACCACACCACACTTGGCTCTCTTTCTCAAAACAACATATAATAAAGTTGACAGATGGAGGGGAGGAAAGCAGTGTGATCAGATTCTGAATGTTCTGACCAACTCAAACACTGTGTGAAGTCTGAGGACACCGCTTAAGATTTGGGCAGGGGTTTTTTCGTAGAAAACTCATTAGCATAACAGGCCACACCCAACAGCATAAACTCGTCAGTATAACAGGCCACACCCAATGGCAGAAACTCATTAGCATTTTAGGCCACATCCCTTACAGTACAGCTCATTAGCATATTAGGTCACACTCCATGCCTTCCCTTGGCTTGCCTGGGCGCCCTGCGGCTACAGGGAGCCTGGGCAAGTCGGCCCGGGCAACCCGGCCTCTGGACAGGCTGGGAAAGGCACAGGGAGGCATTTAAATGCCTCCCCAATCCTTCCAGGGAGCCCCCTGGCCTGCCCGCCTTGGAGTCACCGGGGGGGGGGGTCACTCTCCAAGCGTTCCCTCTGTAGCCATGCATGCAGAGGTTTTGCCTGTAGTGGGCGTGGCCAACTCTGAAGCCAGCCGGAACTCCGTTCCTGCCAAAAAATAGCCCTGGATTTGGGGTGAAACTGTGATTCCAGCAGATAAACATCTTGGTATAGGCCTCATTGTACACTGAGATCAGGCCAGGCAACACCATAATTATCCCCTCACATTGGAAAGGTCTGCTGGCTTCAGTGAAAGGGTGAGCATTTTCTGCCATAGATTCACAATAGTGGAATGGTATTCCAGAGGAGATTCATGAGTTATGAACCCTTTTAAAAAACACCTATAAAACATGGGCTTTTAAGAAGGCCCTTGCTTAGTGATGCCAGACACTAATAACTCCTGTTTATGATTTATTATTGCAGTCTGGTTATAAGATGAATTGGCAGTTGTTTTTATTGGGTGCTATTGGTAAAATTGACTTTGAAACTAACCAACCTGAGTTTAAAGAAGTGTGGAATGAATGTATACACACACACACATCACAGACACACACACCTGCCAATTACACCACTTTTATTCCTATGTTAAGTATAAAACTGAAAATTGCCTTGTTTCCTTCAAGCCTCAAGATGCAATTTATCCCCTATAATCCAGTTGGCAATACCGTGGTGGATACAGAGTTGGATTGATACCTCCCATTCATTTAGTATATTTCCCCTTTGATATTTTGTGGTGAATGATTATCCAACCCACCCATTGACTATAAGAGCTAGACCACCAAATGTTTAACGATTCCAGAAGAGTAAACCATGTATTTTTGCCACAGAAAAAAAGGATAGTTTTTTGGCACCTTCTCTAACCTTCTCTTGATTAGTATCCTCTTCATCCGATGCATCTGATGAAGATTGCCCTACCCCATGAGTGCTTGGGCCCATTACAAATGTGCCAGTCTTTAAGGTGCTATGCATTACTTGTAACTCTTTTTTCTTGAGTAAATATTAAAATCTTTGCCTTGACAGCTGTCCTTAGTGAAATGAATGGAAACCCCACAGGATCAGCATAAGTCAGATGCAACTTGACAGCAAAATAATAATAATAATAGCAATCAATTATTTCACAATGGGTTTGCTACCTCACAGTGCAATCTAGTGCAATTACAGTCTTCCAAGCCCATTGTCAGCCTAAAGTCATTACAACACACACAGCCTGTGCAAACCCACAAATGATTTTTGCGTGAATGTGAAAGCCCCTGTGATGCAGCACTGGTTATGCATATCAGATGCCAGAAAGCTGAGCTGGGTATATCCATCTATGTGAAGTACCTTTTGAGCCCATGAGTACTACAGTGGGCAAGGGGCTCCGAATATACTAGGAATGCACCACATCACAAGTGGTGTTTTGGGTTCCCCGTGCAGTCATTGCGCATGGCCGGATATCTGAACATGGGGGAGCGCACGCAGGATGGATTTGGCAGTCTGAACCTGCAGATCCATTCTGCCGCTGGGGGGGGGGGTTAATATAAAAAAATGCCTATATGCGCATGTGCTTACATGCACATGAGCACATGTGTGCGTGCACACTTATGCACACACAGGACGTTTGAGATTTTTTTGGCAGTGCACTCCATGGATGAGGCATTACAATACAATACAAAACATCCACATTACAATAATGTGGATGCTTCATTACGGGATGTCTCCATGGATAACCTGCAGCAGGGTGTGCTGTGTGGCTGATATGCCCCACAACACTTTCAACCAGTTCAATTAGAGGCAGCACCGTATCACACCAAGCTGCCTGTGGGACCACGGCTATAATCTCATCATTATATGGCAGAGCTGAATGCCTCCTTAGCTGATGGTGAAAGCAGCCAAATCAGGCTACTCACAGATGAGGAAAAAGCTATCCTCAAATATACACAACAATATGTTACTGTAAATGAGCCTTTAAAAAAATAATCCCAATGCCATAAAGTCCGCCTTCCAAAGCACCAATTTTCTTCAGGTGAGATGATCTCTTTCACCTGTAGATCAGTTGTAATAGCAGGAGATATCCAGCCATTACCTGGAGGATAGATACAAAATCAGAGCACTGAGCTATAGCACTGTGTAAAAATTTAAATGGACATGTAAAGTCCTAAAGATAATCTATTTCAAAGTTTATAAACAACATTTAATACATTCATACATATTCAATGTGGTCCACATAGGACTCCAAACTGAATATGTATGAATGTATTAAATGTTAGTTGTTTATAAACCTTAAAACAGATTATCTTTAGGACTTTACATGTCCATTTGTATTTTTTACACAGTGCTACAGCCTTAGTCTAAGGAGCTGCGGTGGCTCAAGTGGTTAAGATGCTGAACTGCAGGCTGTGGAAGGTCAGTAGTTCAGCAGTTCAAGACCCGAGTGTGTCGCATGATGGCGTGAGCTCCCGTCTCTAGTTCCAGCTCCTGCCAACCTAGCAGTTCGAAAGCAAGAAATTGCAAGTAGATAAATAGGTACCACTTCAGTGGGAAGGTAACAGCGCTCCGTGCGCCTTGGTGTTTAGTCATGCCGGCCACATGACCACGGAAACGTCTTCAGACAGCGCTGGCTCTTTGGCTTTGAAACAGAGATGAGCACCGCAACCCTAGAGTCGGATTCAACTGGCTTTCGAGCAAGGGAACCTTTACCTTTTTACAGCCTTAGTGCTGTGATTTTGTATCAAACTTGCTTTCACTTTGTTACTATTATACATTTATACCACCTGGAGGTTGGCAACCCTACAAATCCATGAGGGCTCTGTCACAATGAAAGAGAGGTGGGGTGGGTGGAGACTTCCTTAGTGTTCCTTCTTCCAGTGATTCCCTCTCTCCCAGCTTGTTTCCTCCTGATCTGGACCTACCCCTTGCTTCCTATCAATGTTCTGCAGTCTTTTCTTTGCTTCCAGGCTTGGGTCTTGACTTGTCCCCATAACCATCCATACACCACATTGTAACCAAATTAATAAAACATGCCACAATGCTTATTAATTTTTTTGTGACTATCTACACTTTCCCCCTTTGGAAACAAACAGAGAAAACAGCTGGAGTCTGTGGATATTTTGTAATCTTATAAATTCAAATTGAAACGCCTCAAGGAAGAAGTCTCAAAAATAAACGTGACAGAAGCTTAAGTCCCCGCTTTTGGCAAAAGTGTATTAGCGTGTCTTGCTTGAGATTGCAGTAGTGATGTTTACATAAATGCAGAATGTGGCAGTTCTTCTACTTGGCAAGGGTGGTAGTGGTGGTGGTGGGGAAAATACTTTCACTTTGTTCTGATGAAATGCTTCTTAAAGGTAACAAATATGGAATGTTTCCAATTTTCCTTTAACAGTTCCAAGTAGAAGAACTAACTGGCACAAACAGTCATAGCTCTACTGCCCTTTCCGTGTCTAAGAATGCAGTCATGTCTACTGAATAGATGAACACAAGGCAAGGGGGGGGAGTTGTTCCTTCTCTTGCATTCTTCCTTGGGAAAGATCACACCAATGCTTTGATGGGAGGCAAACATGAAAAGACAAGTGGCAACAGCAAAAAGGACTTGATGTATTTCTTGGCCCCAGTGTAGATAAATGCTGGTTGATTAGAGTTCATCTTACCTTAAAAACAGCAGTATGTTTGCCACTAGCTCATTGCTCTATCACCCACTTATTAAGCTACCGGTATGTGTTTTCCTCCCAAGGGAATATATCCCGAGCAGTGGATGCCACAGAGAAGCAGAGGATGTCCACTGCCTCCATTGCTTGCTTGTGAGCAGGGTCTACAGATATCTGGCTGGTCCCTGCTGGATATGCACCATTGGATGAGAGGGATCCCAGTCTGATAGCCAGACAATTTTTATATTCTTAGTGATGGTACAGTGGAAATTATGTGGGAAGGACAGTGGGTGGCACTGGCATGGAATCCAAACATATAAATGAACAGAATGGCCATGGAACGGAGTGGAGTCCAGGAAAATGACAACCATAACATCTGAGTAATTAGTGGGCTCCTAGAGTTGTACGTAGTCTTATAAACTGTTGAGTGCAATCCTTGTTCAGCACATAAAATCCAAACTAGAGCACTGCAAACAGATGGCTACCCAATAATCTTGCTAGCATGTCAAGCTCTTGGACATGTCGAAATAAGCTCTAGGGTTATGGTTTTCCCACCTGTAGCTAAACAGAACATTTCTGTAGTGCACATAAGATTATTATTATTATTATTATTATTATTTACCATTTTCCTGCTCTGTACTAGTTGACATGGGTATACAATTTCTCTGAACTAACCTACCATTTGGCAGCCTTAACTGGCAGTAGCCAGTTCCAGTGGAAAAAAAAAACAACATTATTTTTGTTTTATGAATGAAGATTGTGCATTTGTCATGATAGCTGCAGTTGCCACTTCTCATACTGATGGATGTCTAACCATCAAGGGACAAAAATGCAAGTATGAAACAGCCTTAAGCAGTTGCTAACATAAGAGGCTGAAAATAAAAGATTATTTGATTCTATGTGTCCTGCATTCGCCACCCTCTGCTGGCTTGCTGGTAACATTCTGGCTGAACATGCATTTACTACTACTACTACTACTACTACTACTACTACTACTACTACTACTACTACATTTATATAGCACTTTCAAAAGCCCAGAGGATTCACATAAATTATCTAGTTGTAATCATTACAACAACCATATAAATTGGGACAATGTTATCATTCCCATATTGCAAGCAGGAGTCTGAAGCTGAAAAGGAGGGGCTTGCAAAAGGCGCTCTAGAAAGTGTGCAGCTAAGATGAGATTTGAACCAGAGATTTCCTAATTTGTAGTTCAATCTTCCATATCGGCTCTGTGGAATAACAAGTAATTAGTTTCAGGTTTTTTTTGGCACAGGATGGAGTGATGGCCACTAACCTAAGTGGCTTTCTCCCAAGTTGGTATCACTTTGAGAAAGGGAGAGTAACACAACAATAATTAAATATAGATACCAGATCACACATATTTTCTTCCTTCTTATTCCAAATTCAGAACAGAGAGGCCAATATTGAAAACTCACCGTAAAGTTCCATCTAAAGATGTCCTGTCCCCCTGGGGACAGCCTGTCAGAGGCACTAAATCTCACAACCTGTTCCCTTTTTTCTACTTTTCTCAGTGTTTCTGGTACTTAGCACATGGGAAAGTCAAGCCGCCAGCAATCACATCAGTCTCAACACTCCTTCCCCTCCACGGCCAAGTCTCATCTTGGGAAATGCACAAGGATGGGGGGGGGAGGTTAGAGAAAACTGTGAGATTCAGAATTATTCTACCAAATGAGAAGGTGGGGGCCAGGGTAGAAAAAGCCCTGGCCCTGGTCGAGGCTAGGCAGACGTCCTTTGGGCTTGGGACCACCAGGAGACGTTGACTCTCGGAGTGTAACACTCTCCAAGGCATATATGGGAAGAGGCAGTCCCTCAGGTATGTTGGTCCCAGGCCGTATAAGGCTTTGAAGGTAATTATCAACCCCTTGAAGTGGATCCGGTACTCAACTGGCAGCCAATGCAACTGACAGAGCACATGCTGAACGTGAGCCCACACAGGCATTGATGTCAGCAGGTGCACTACCGCATTTTGTACCAGCTGTAATTTCTGGATCAGCTTCAAGGGTAAGCCTGCATAGAGTGAGTTGCAGTAATCAAGCCTGGAAGTGACCATTGCATTGGTCACCGTAGCTAAGTCCTGGGGGGAGCGATAGGGATTCAGTAGCCTGATCTGCCTAAGATGGAAAAAATGTAGATCCGGCAACTGCAGCAACCTGGGCTTACATAGATAAGGAGGTATCCAGTGTTACTCCCAGGCTCTTCACCTACTGGGCCAGCATCAGAGGTGTCCCTTCCAGTGTGGGAAGCCTGGTGCCCACCTCCAAACCCCCACAACCCAGGTACAGGACCTCCATCTTTGATGGATTTAACTTTTCCCCCCATATATATTTCTTTATTTCATATACATAAATAAAACAGACAATAAAAACATGGGGTAGAGATTTCAAATCTTATCCAATAAGTTTGCCTTATCTATGCTATTCATTACATGTTCATATATTTTTTCAGTAGTGTCACTTTTTTTTCACAGGATAATATTTTTTCACAGGATAATATAGTTTTCATACATATCTTTTCTCAAGATTTAATTATATGCCGTATTTAAGTTGTCATAGTTTCCAATCCAATTATGAAGTTTTGACCAAGTATTCTCAAATACCTCTTCTGTTTGATTTTTCAAAAATAACGAAAGTTTTTCTGCTATTTTCAGTATTTTGTTAATGATTTCACTTTTAGTTGCTAGTTCCTGTTCTCTTCCAATATCTGGCATACAATATTCTGGCAGAGGTAGCCACATGCAATATAAAAGATAAATCATTTTTTTCCCACATTGATCCGGCATTATATTCAACAAAAGGAGTTCTGGGGTAAAGGGAATGGAGATTTTTAGCTTTTTTGCATTGCCACCACATATGGAAAAGGGACCCTACTTTAGTTTGACATTTCCGACATGTATTAGGACACTGGGTCAATTTTTGACAAAATATCAGGGGTAACATACCATCTGTGAAACATTTTGTATATGTTTTCTTTATACATTGTTGCTCTTGTGATTTTTAAGTTTCTTTTCCAGATTTGTGCCCACTGGTCTAGTTCTATATTTTGTGCCCATTTTATCATGACTCTCTTAACTGTGAAAAGGCTATGGATTCTCCATCCATGCCGGCTCCTCCTCTCTCTCTCCTCCCTCTTTTTGTTCTCCCTCTCAGTTGCTGCCACCTCCTAGCCTTCAAAAGAGTATCTCCTGCTAGAGGACTAGGTCTTTAGCCCTCTTCTGCTGTGTTGTCATTAAAAGGCTCTGCTCTGCAATTGCACCACTTGTGCAGCTCCTCATCCTGGCCTCTTAACAGATGCACAAGCACACCAAAGGAATGGTGGGATCAGTTTCGACCTCCTCCTCTGAGGTTTTCCTAGGTAAGATTATTCAAAATGGATGTGAAATGATTATGGAGAGCAGATTAATAACATCCCAATTAATACAGAGTTTAATAAAGTCATAGAACCCCATGCATGCTTATTCACACAGCATATCTGAGCCAGTGGAAATTGCTATAACCATAGTTCCTCAAAACCTGCTATTTCCTTACCCCTAAAATAGAGATTGCTCTGATCTGGATAGCCCAGGCTAGCCCAATCTCATCAAGTATCAGAAGCTAAGCCGGTTTGACCCAGGTTAGTATTTGAATGGAAGCCCACCAAGGAAGCCCAGGGTTGCTATGCATAGGCAGGCAACGGCAAACCACCTCTGAATGTCTCTTGCCTTTAAAATCCCAGGGGGTTGCCGTAAGTCAGCTGAGACTTGATGAGGGAGGGGAGAGAAGGATAGATGCTTAAGGACCGGTTCATAATTCTCAGAGCTGCAAGCATTCTGAAAGGATTTGCCAGCATTCTGGTTCATGGAAGGGGCATCATTCCTTTTTATAACAGCACATTGTCATCACTGCCCTGTGGGGAGGGGGAACTGACTTCTGAACAGTCCGCTAAGAGTGCAAAGGAAGAGCTCTGGGCCCTGTGTCTTTATATCCTTTTATCTCCCCCCTCCCCAATTTACTGGTTGCCCAGGGAAAGTAACACTTATCCATTTGCCTTTCAAGCCCCTGAGTTTGAGGGGTCACTTTCACTTTTCTCTTTGTCCTCTCCTAGGCCAGGTGATTCTGCATTTCTAAAGGTAGCAGCATAGCTCTTCTGCTGAGTAGATGGGTCATCTACCCCCCTTCCCTTTGAGGGGTGGCAACCAGTAAAAGGCACGTAGACACCTCTGAGCACAGATAAAATACAGACCAACTTTGATAGAAATCCTGGGGTGTGGAAAATTTCTTCACAGTGTGAATGGGGAAAGGGGATGCACGGTACACTTGAACTTTAAGATCAGATGCTGCTCCCCTGGCTGTACATCCTAACGGGTTCAGTACATTCTGGTGCCACACTACAAAAGTTACATGGCTAACATGCATCTAAATTAGGGTTGGCAAATTCAAAATACTTACCGGCGGGGGAGCGTCCAGTCGCTCCGGGAGCCGGCTGGGGATGCGCGCACGCGCCGCCAGAGCATCACTGGAAGTGACGTCACACACTGGGCGGGGCCACACCATTTGAGGGGAAAACAAAGAGTTTTCCCCTCAAATGGCGTGGCCCCGCCCCCAGCGTGCAACGTCACTTCCGGTGACGCGCACGCCGGGGCGGGGTTCCCCCCGGGCCCTGATTCCCCGGCGTCTGGGAACGGGGCCTCCGGGGCGGGGGATTTCCGCCCTACCGGGGGAGTTGGCAGCCCTAATCTAAATACCCATTCAATAATAACGTTGCAGGTAGTGAAATGAGAGTTGCCAGCCTCCAGATGGTGGCTGGAAATCTCCTGGAATTAGAACTGATCTTCAGGCAACAGAGATCAGTTCGCCTGGAGAAAATGGCCCCTTTGGAAGGCGGGCCCTATGGCATTGTACCCCAAGCCCCGCCCTCCTCAGGCTCCACCCCAAAAATCTCCAGTTATTTCCCAACCTGGAGCTGGCAAGCTTAGAGGAGCAGTAAAGAGTTGTGATCAGGTCTGTTTCAACAGGTGGTACCCCAGGGAATAGGCTTGATGGCAGGCACATTTAGGAACATATTTCTTGATATCAAGCTCAACCATAGGTCTTCCTTACTCAGTGCTTCTGTCTGGAGCAGTGGCTCTCCTAGGATCAGAAATATCTTTCTCGATGGCTGCTACCTCAGAACTGGAAATGACCAGGACTGAACCTGGGGCTTTTGGCACAGAAGGCATGGCCTCTACCACGGCCCTTCCCTGAATAACTGTTCTCTGAAAAGGCATCAAGCTGCTAAACCAGTGATATTTTGGTATATAAGACAAATATCTCAACGGTTGGGCCAGCCCTGGACCTGCCATAGCAATGCTCATTCTGTCTTAGAGCCATCTGCTCTGTCTCCAGCATTTCCCCAGTGCCCTTCCCAGCTCTGCTACCTTGCGATCCTTTTAACTGGAGATGTCTGGGTTTGATTCTGGACCTTCTGCATCCCAAGCATGTGCTGCACCTACTGAACTATGGTATTTCCCCCCTGCAGCTGTTGGAGAACAGGCGCACCAATCCTGCTGCCTGCCACAAGCTAAGAGAGTGTTCCAGCATCTGAGTGTTCTGTTTCAAGGCCAGCAGAGTTAGCGAGCTCAGTCCTAGGCTTAAAGCATTATTCAGGTCCCTCCAATCAGTGGTATTCTCAAACAGTGAAACCTCCACAGATGTCACACATGTTAGGTGCGTGATCTTCAGTCTGCCTTTCATTGTTTGGAATCTGATCAAAGGTGGGTTTCAATGATTTATGAGAAAAAGCCAACAGATCACCTCAAGATCATTCCAATTCCCTTTCATGCCACGAAACATGAACATGTTTGATGTGTTAATCATCATTTTCCCCTAACAACATCTACCAATTAAACTATCATCTTTCACACTTATCAACATCACAAAAGAGTCACTGAGCTGAAATAAAAGAGCAAATAAAAAAAGAAGGGGGGAATCAAGCAACATTTAAAGTGTCACAAATACTTAATTTAGTTTTTGAAAGGCGGTTATTGTATGCTAACTAGATGTCAAAATAAGACTTAAAAGCAGGTTTTAAAATTTTAATGCACATACAATATTTCACTTTGGCATGTGATTAATTTGAAATGCTTACAAAGGTACACAAATCAATGACGTATAGCATGTGGATTGGGCCAAGAGTTGAATATATATTTGTATTTCAATTGCTTCCTTTTATAACCAGACTTATGACAGTAGGTGTCAAATGTGGCCTGGTTAAAACAGTATTTTTTTAAAAAAAAATCAACCTTTTATCTTTCTTCAAAACAAGCTCGGAGAGGCATATATATGGTTAGCTTATTTAATCTTCTTAATACCATCCTGCCCACCAGTTGAGATCTGCCTCTCAAGACCTGGTCTCTGTGCCCCCACCTTCAGAGGTGAGGTGAGTGGAAACTAAAGACAGGGTATTTTCTGTGGTGGCCCCTCACCTTTGGAACGCCCTGCCCTTTGAGGCTTGCCTAGCACCTACATTACTCTCTTTTAGACAGTGGGATAAAACTCATATGTTTTAACCTAGTTTTTTAATTAGGGGGTTATCTTATCAGCTTTTTAACAGTCTGCTTCTGTTTTACGGATAGTTTTTCCCCTGCTTATGTCTTATGGCTTTTTTTTTTATGACTTGTTTTTAATGGCTTTTTTTTGCTGCATTTTTTAATTGTAAGCCGCTGAGAGCAGGAATCTGAAGAGGCAGCACAGAAATATTCTGAATAAATAAATAACAACCATATGCGGTAGCTTAGACTGAGATAGAGGCAGCCTCCCGATGACAAAGGACAAACATGGAAAGTCCTTGGACTCACATTCTCTTTTCCCTTTTTCCTCTTCCCCTCATGTGCTCACATGAAGCTGCCATAAACCGAGTCAGACCTTTGGTCTGTCAAGGTCATTAGCTACTCTGGCTAGCAGCAGCTCTGCAAATTGAAAGCTCTCAGGCAGAGGGCTTTCACATCACCTAGCCATGGTCCGTCCCATAACGCTGAGATCCGGGACTTAAATGAGCAGCAATTTCCTGGTCATCACTTCTGAATCAGGTGTGGCTGTGGTTTGTTTCTTGCAATAAACTAGGATTTTTAGCCTGGATGAAACTGGATCACGCTTGAGAGACTGATGACTTGCTGGCTTGTTCTTGTCACAAACAATGATTTATTCATAATGTCTGGATGTAGCCAGAGAGCTAGGTGAGTGAACGAGCATATAAACCTAGATCAAAAGTCCACCTATCTACTCTCTGTGCCACTCAGATGCCAGTCAGTGTATTACGTATTACTGCACAATGTAATGAAAGCCCCCCCCCCGAAACCTCCCAATCTAAGCCAGAAAGCATGGCTTGTATTACGTATTACTGCACAATGTAATGAACGCACACACACACACCCCCGGAAACCTCTCAATCTAAGCCAGAAAGCATGACTAAGAATATGACAAATTGTGATGAGATGACCAGCCCCAAGCAAAGTTCTGGTCAGATTATGCCCCCAATAAAACTCTACACAGCTCCTTACCAACGCCATTATGGAAACCTTACCACTAGGCTCACCAGGATCCTTTGATCTGCTTTCAGAGGCAGCTCCCAGGCTCAGAAGCTTTGCCCTGGATAGACAACCAGACACTACATAGATGTGAGTGGGGAGAGATGTTTTTGAGTGTGGATGCAGTTCATGCTTCCTGACAGTTCAAGCTACATGAACATACCGAACTTAGACTTCTAAAGATCCCCTTTAATCTAGAAGGTTTGTGGCCTACTCACTTAAAATAAACACTTCTGCTTCTATAATATGCAGTGGTTTCACATATCAGTTCACAGCTTCCTCTTGATCATGCCATGTTCACCTTGTACTAATTTAATAGCTATGCACCCCAGCAAGGTGATCTTCTGCTCTGGGTTGCATTTTGTCCTTGTGTAAATCCTCTGTTTACTGGGATTGGTACCACTTGCTGTCTGATATCTGAATGGGACCCCTATTCTTTCCCAGGCACAATCCAAGGTACTGGTCACAGTCCCTAAAGCCCAAAACAGTTCAGGCCCTATATGCCTTAGAAACTGCCTGCTCCCTTGCGCTGCATTACAGTCTCTGATTTCCACCAAGATTGCTGTCTACACATCAAGATAAAAGAAGGCATTATTAAAAAAAAAAAAAGCTTCCCACCCTCCCTCAAGCAGTTATGGAATTCCTTCCCACTGCAGACTAGCCAATATTCAAGCTTGAAAGCCAGAAAGTGTCATCCTAGGACTGCCGAGACCAGTGTTCCCTCTAAGATGAGTTAGTATGAGCTAGCTCACAGGGTTTTTTTGCCTCCGGCTCGCACATTTTTGTCTTAGCTCAGGAAGGATGGCTCCAGAGCAAACAAATTTATGCAGCAGCCAAATCACTTGCTCGCTCACAACTTTAATGCCAGTAGCTCACAAAGTAGAATTTTTGCTCACAAGACTCCTCAGCTTAGAGGGAGCATTGGTTGAGACGCAGGCTAAAGGCCCACTCAACTTTGAGCCAGTCACTCTTGTTCACTCTAACCTATTTCAGGGGGTTGCACAATGATAAAACCAGAACATTTGAGCTTCATAAGGAAAGAGTGGCATAAAAAATGCAGTCCACAGATGGGTATTACTGGTCTAGGACCCTCTCCTTCAGTATTACTGGGTAGGCTGGGTTTAGGGATGCCAGCCTCCAAGTGAGACCTGAGGACCCCCAAGAATTACAGTTCATCTCCAGGTTAAGGATATCAGTTCCTCTGGAGAAAATGGATGCTTTGCAGGCTAAACCATATGGCACTGCACCCCACTGAGGTCCCTGTCCCCCCCCAGGCTCTACCCCCAAATCTCCAGGAGCTTCCCAAATTGGATGCGGCATCCCTACCCCCCACCTCCTTCCACCGGTGGCCAGGGAGGACCTTACAACCCTGGATGGGTTAAAGTAAACAAAGAAATCACTATAGCTATACATAGACTATTTCTGAGCAGAAAACAGATGGCTTCGGAATTTCATTTACTGGTTTGGAATAACCAAACCAAATCTCTGATGCTGTCAAACAGGTTGTCTTTTCAATAAACCAGGAAACTAAACCCTTTCCCTTCACAATAAACCTGCCCCAGCCACACTGAAGAGGGGCTAAAAGTTGGATGTTGACTAACTCAGCTTGTCAGTTTCCACCATGCAGTTAGAAGTATTCTTTTCAAGAACATAAGGTGCCGACAACAGAACTTTATTCTGGGGAAAAAATACACTTCACCTTCTGTTTTTCTCCCTGTATATGCAGAGCAGGGTGAATTTACATTTCATAAATGTGCTGTATTATTTATGATGGCATCAGCTTTAAAATTAGATTTTTCAATTGTGTTTCAAGCAGGTACATTTCTCCTTTTCCCATGTGTAGGTGCAAATATACGCAATGGTATAAGTTATTGCAATCCCTTATTCATTGTCCTCTGGAACCTCATTTTGCTCCGCTACACTCAAGGTTAGACCATTAAGTGCCTGCATGATGAAGCAAAAAGGACTCTGGGGATTTGGAAGAAGTTGGAAAAAGCTGATCAAAAATCAATTTGCTCTGTTTGGTTCCTGTCCCCTAATTTTTCATTTAAAGGTCAAAGCTTTTCAAAGATGTATTCAGGAATATAATTCTATAAACCATCCCATCTGTACACCCAATATAAAGTTAACCATCTTCTCATTTTCCAATGGCATATTTCTATCCATTCTTCTCTTTTGGCTGGATAAAAAAAGATTTCCATCGTGGGGATCACGGAGAGACTGGAGGACAGCCAAGGAATTGACCCCCGAGACTCTACTGAAACTCCGGCAATTATATATAACACGCATGCGATCTGAATCTGCCATGGAGTTGCCAAATAATTTTTGTGTAAAACACAATTCAATGCAAATTTCAAGGTTCCTCTTTCGGCGACATATCCATGAAATTAGGAAGCAAGCTCATGAGTGTGTAAAGTGCCGTGAAGTTGCAGGTGACTTCTGGCCACCCCGTAAGGTTTTCAAGGCAGGAGAAGTATTGGGCCCTTCAGCATTTAGTAATATCTAGAAGATAAACACCGAAGAGTGGGAATAACTTCTGCAAACATGATCTGTGCCACTGAGCCACGTCCATACAACAATATTAAAAAGTCGACTAAGCCACAGAAGACTGGCCCAAAGATACTTAATGAATTTTATGGTTAGCAGGGGTCTCCCACAGCTTTGCCCTATTTATGCTGCAGTACATAAGAACATAAGAACATAAGAGATGCCAATGTTGGATCAGGCCAAAGGCCCATCCAGTACAACACTCTGTATCACACAGTGGCCAGAAATAATAGTGCCATCAGGAGGTCCACTAGTGGGGCCAGGACATTAGAAGCCCTCCCACTGTTGACCCCCC
>NW_015170897.1:65644-72482 GCF_001447785.1 Gekko japonicus | reverse complement strand
CTCACTGGAGAAGACCCTGATGCTGGGAAAGATTGAAGGTCAAAGAAGACGGGGACGGCAAAGGATGAGATGGTTAGACAGTGTCAGCGATGCAACGAACATGAAATTGAGCCAACTTCGGAGGACGGCGGAAGACAGGAGAGCCTGGCGGGAGATTGTCCATGGGGTCGCGAAGAGTCGGACCCGACTGTGCGACTGAACAACAACAACAAAGCCACAGAAGACTGGCCCAAAGATACTCAATGAATTTTATGGTTAGCAGGGGTCTCCCACAGCTTTGCCCTCTTCATGCCCTCTTCATGCTGCAGTACACATCTGTGTAAAATAAGCTTCCCCCACCACAATCTCATCCCATAATATTTGCACAGATCTTGGAGTCGTAGCTTGTGCTGCCCCCAGACCTAAAAGCCCTGCTCATTCCCATCACTACTCCAACAGCAGCTAAATGGAACCACCAGGCTCAGGGCCAGTATTTAAATGCCAACTGATGGAAGGCAAATGCCTGTTGTACGCCTTGCTTGAGAGCTACCCAAAAGCACCTGTTTGGACCCTTTGGTGAAGAAGAAACTGGGCTAGATGGATCCAGCAGGGCTCTTCCGGTGTCCTTATGTATTCCTTACATATGAGCAATAATGTTGGTCACAACTTGAACAAAACTGTTGAAGGGCACAATGACCCTCATGAAATTGCTTCAAGGGCCAAATCACTGCCTAGGTAAATGCTGGGAGATGGGGGGAGGGCAGTGCACGGGAAGTGATTTGATGTCACTTCCCATTGACACTTGAGGCATTTCCCCTAATCTATCGGCTATCCCACCACTGAGGGTCACCTGTCTGGCACTGACTAGAGCCTGCATATTTTCAATCATGGTTTCAACTCTGTGGAATGGACTCCCTGAAGACGATGTATATGTGTCTTTGGAGATCTTCAGGAAGCACTGCAAGGCCTGCTTTTTAACCATGGCTTTTGAGGGGTGTTGAATGGCAGGCATCTTTTATGGAGGGAGAGTTTGGAGGGTTTGCTATTTTGGGGGGGTTAACAGAAAATGTTCTTAACTATTATTGTAAGGAAAGGTGAAATATACATGTTTTAATAAAATAAACAGTACAAAAATATCTATATGGTAAAAAAATAAAGGTCATTACGGAAACCATTTTTTCTCCCACTTGTCAATATTTCAGGGGTAGGAGACTGGAGCCAGGGGGCCAGGAACTAGATTTCTTTGGTGGCCTCCAGTGTTCCCTCTATTCCCCCACCCTACTGAGCGGAGCAGTTCCTGAGCAGAATGTAACTGCTGAAATTTTAAAATGGGCAGTGCAAGACCCGGTGTGGATCCAGACTGCTGTGGAATGGGGCCTCCTGTGTTAATGAGTGGCCGCTCATGCACATAGCTTAGAGGAAACACTGGTGGTCTCCCAGCCAAATGCTAACTAGGGCCTACCTGGACAAGATCAGGCTGGCTTGGGCCATCGAGGGGAGCGTTTTGGAAATTGGCCTGGGGAATTAGAAGGCCTAAGGCAGGGTTGGACTGGGATGTTAAAACAGCCATGGAGCAATCTGAGGTAAGTGGCTACTACAGTGCTGCCAGCATTGCTTGGCTCAACTTGGGGTGCTTTGGGGGGCACGCCTTGGCCCACCGGGGTGTATGAGCTTACAGCTACTGTTGTTGTGGACAAGGCCCAAGCCTAACAGCTCCCACAGTGCTGCCGATACTACAATGGCCAGTTGGCTCTGTCTGCTCTCGGCTGCCAGTGACCCTCCAGGGAAGGAGACCACCAAGTCTTTCCCCAGTAAGTTAAAGAAGCCTTCTGGCCCTGCTCCTAGGCCCACATTAAACAACACAGGGCTGTTTTCAATGCAAGCCACACTCCATTTCCCTTCCAGTCAACTACAAAGAGAGGGGAAAAAAACAGAAGCTTTTATTCAAGCATCATCCTTCAATGCTGAACAAATACCCTGCCCAACAATGCATCTTTAAGCAAATTTATCAGCCAAATACGTTTCTCAATGCCATTTGTGTGTGTGTGTGTGGGGGTGCATATTAAAATTCAAACGGAAGGCTGTGTTCCTTTCTGCTGAAGACGGTGTTTTAAAATTAATGTCCAGAATAGACATTTATAAATGGAGAAAATTCACAAATTAGAGCACAAGGAGGGATGGCTGATAGGGGTTTTGGTCCCAGCAGAGCCAAGGCTGTGCAATCATCCTTTGTGATATGTAGAAATATATGACTCCACAAAATATCGCCATTAACCAGCCCTAATTGTTTGGATCCTAGCTGCCTTTTCCAAATAATGACCCAGATTCAATCCTTGCTTGCATGGTTTACCAGCTATTTTCTCCCTCCCACCTTAAGAACATGGGATAATAGGCCAAAGATATAAGGCACACACTGCTGTGCGGAATGGTGGAAGGAGTGTTTTGTTAAGGTGTGTTCCAGAGACCCTTGGGGTTTCCTTGGGTGTTTATTAGGGGGTCCTTGATGAAAAGAGTGGTGATGGTGGATGGCACCATTTACTGAATACATTTCTACCCTACTTTTGAACAACCCCCCCCAAAAAAAAAATAACAAAAAACCCTCCTGGTTTCTAATGGAACTTGGCAAGATTAAAATCGATTAAAGTAATACTTGTAGTATGGTCTTGGTCTAGGACTGATGGAATGGTGACTGCCTGCGGACGCTTCTCTCTTGTTGGCTTTTCTTCCTCAGTAATGGTACTAGCTGGGAAAGGAAAGGAAACCCTCTGCTGAAGTGGGTCCTGGTTGCTACCTATGCTCCCTCTGTTCTCAGCAATGGAAGCTGGTAGCTGGGATGATGGGGGCGCTCAGAGGGAACTAGATTCAGGTTCCATGGGAGGGTGCTCAGCTGCTGCCTCTTCTCTTAGACTAATGGTAATACCTTACTTGAAGAAGGAAATTGTCAGTTGCACCTGGATCTGGTTTGCCCTGCATCCTCTGCAGTGGTGGCTTGGAGGACAGGCGCTCTCAGATGGATCGAAAGGCATTTGGCTGCTACCTCTTCTTCCTCTGGCCTTCCATGAAAGACAACATTCCACCACTGACATTTTGGTCCAGCATGTTAGCCTGCACACCAGGCAAAAGTCACTCTTCCACACAGCTATTAAACGCACAAGACCCCCACCCACCTTTGCCTCTGGCCATCTCAGTGCCAGTCAGCAGTTCATAGGACAGTTTCAGTTGGTGGACATTTATTGGGTCCAAATCTCTCATCTTTGATCATGTAAACCATGGAGCTCTGGTTCACGCAGGTGGCCTTTTAGCACGAACATTTCCCAGATGAAAGACCAACTGCAGTTATTGGCTTCTGGGAACATCAGATGAGCATTACAGATGTATGTATCATGTCTCACTGGGCAAAAATGCTCCTTCCTCAGGGCACACATACCTTCCAAGGTTCTAGACCACTTGCATTGAATGGAACAGACTCTAGATAAGAAAGGACATGTTACAATTAAAGGGGCTGCAGGAACCTACACCTTTCTTTTGTGGACTGAAGCCAGAAGAAGCCAGCTGAGTTCATCTTAGATGCTCTTTTTCTTTTATTTTCTTTTTGAAATACACCAGATCTTTAGGGCACAATTACATGATATGTGTACTTCTGGAATTGTTTCAATCAACTTTTAATTTTCAGGTTGTGGCTGCAAGGGCTACAATTTCAAGGGAAATTTCAGCACAGAAGGAGAATAGTTTCTTAACCCTTGGCTTATTTTTCTGTTGGAATTAACCCCTCCCCCTTTCCACTTCTCGTGTATACCTCAAGTATGCCCAGTGGACCCAAAATAATTTTGGGGGATAGCTTCAATAGAGAGGCAAGGGTTGTATGTCAACCTCCCAATAATGTTTTCACAATTAAAACTGCAAGTTTCCCCAAACCCTGTACATTTAAAGATTCAATAAAAATTATTGGGTAACTACAGCTGTCAAAATTCAAATGTCAAAGTAAAATGACTTGCCGGGGGGTAGGGTGGGGGGGAAGGCAGCAGGAAAAACTGGCTTTCATTTGCAGAGCTCAACACACCTCCCCAGTTCCAGATGTTCTCTCTACATCTTCTAGCTGTGCAGTTCTTCAATTAACACCTCATTCAGCCACATACCTGCCACCATTCAGATTTTATTTACAATGCTTTTGGTTCCATAGCTGAGCCCCTCTGACTTGTTTCCAAACACATGATTTGTGAGGACTGCAGCAACACTTGCATCCTTTCTTTTTTTTTAAGTAAACAGCCTGCCTGATACATAGCTGGCATTTATAGCTTCTTGGAATACTGACTATGGGCAGTTAGATGAACACGCAATGCCGCTTTATACTAGGTCAGAACATTGGTCCAGCAAGGTCAGTGTTGCCTACTCTAATTGGAAGTGACTCTCCTTCGGAGTTTCAGGCAGGAGGTCTTTCACATCACCCACTACCAGTTTTTTCTTTAAAAAAAATTGGAGATGCTGGGGATTGAATCTGGGGCTATCAGCATGCCAAGCAAATGTTCTACCATTCACCCATGGCCCCTCCCCAGTTTGACAATATCTAACCAATCAGCTGATGAGTGTGCCAGTCCCAGGGGCAGCTCTAATCAAAGCAAAGCACCAGTGTTCTGTATCTTGCTGCCTGCTTCTTAAGCCTGCAAAAGTGTAAACAGCTGCTTCCAGAAGCTGGGGGCCAGATTTGCCACGGGTTTTGTTTGTGGCTCCATGGGTAGGGTGCAGGGGAGAACAAGGATGGCAATGGTGGCAGCCATGGCTCTCATCAGCTGGGTGGAGGCTAGGCCACAACAAGCACAGGGAGCTTGGCTTTGCCTGGCCTCGTAGCTAGGCCTCTCTCGGGGGCCGGAGAGGGCAGTGGGCAGGGGTGCCCAAGAGGGCTATTTAAGGCTCCGTGTGGCTACAAGTCACCATCTTTGGTGCACCAGGCCAAGGCACATGTGCACATGTTGAGAAAGGAGCTCCCAGCTGGAACCATCCTTTGGTTTGATTGGCTTGAACGCCACTCTTGGCAAGAGGCAATCTGCCCAGAGCAGGTCACCATGGCAAGGAGAAAGATGAACAACAGGTCAGGTAAGCATGTGGAGGCCATGGGAGGGGGGCACGCAGTATCAGCCATTCAGACATTTCACATTGCCTGGCAGCCTGTTTCACTGGGAGATGGATATCTGGCTGCATGCTCTTAGGGATGGCCTATGGAGTTGGCTACAGCCGTAGGAGCATTGGCGGGAGCTGGATGGCAGGAGCAGATCTATTCTCAGGAAAGCTGGCCTGCATGCCCATTTTCCTGAGTTAGGGATCCTCTTAAGGGATCTTGGGATGAGGGACTCAAGGAGTGTGCCCTGCTCAGTGACTGGCGAGGGCTACCTTCATGCTTAGGTGGCAGGGGAGACCACTTACGGGTGGTCATCCTTGTGAGATCCAGCAGCCTGTCATCCCATGGTTCATGGTCCCCAGCCGGTGGGCTGGGTTGGGCAGGAGATCATCAACTGACCAGCAGGTCAGTCAATGTCCAGGATCCGGTTCCCCATGCTGTGCCAAGGCTTCTTACAGCTGTAACCAATAAAGTTGTGGCCAATTTATTCCAAACAAAGTTGTAAGTGTGTTATTCAAACGTGGGCCATAAAACGATGAATGGGGCACAAGGAACAGGGGTTCCCCCTTCGTGCAGTCCACAGTTCACTGTATGCTTCTCCACACCTTTTGCTATTTAATTCAGTATTCTCAAGTTCACCTTCCAGACCAAGTGCTAATCATCACTTCCAAAATAACCCTGGCTCATTTAAGACATGTTGGCGGCTCACAGAGAATTAAAGAAAAGTAATACCGATGATGAACTTTGCTTCTGTTTTATGGCCTTTTTATGATGCACTTTCCCTCCTTAAAGGGAGAAACCAAGCCATTTAAAGCACAGCAGCCCTTTCCCAGAGGGAGGTGAATTTGGGTCCCTTAAATCAGCGTTCCTTGACTTCTGGAGGCAACAAAGCTCGTTATAACCAACATAACTACCAGCTGCACTTATAGCATGCAATTTCCTATATAATGTTTCCAATGGGAAAGACAAAAGCAACTCTACAGGAAAAATGCCATTTCCCATCACTTTTCTCACAAGTCTTACAATAATTGGTCATCACTTCGATCAGGCAAAATGTGAAGCCACTGCTCCTCCGTCTTTACAATCTACAAAGGTGTTAAGAAATAAGTTTCTAGTCTAGATGGATGAACATAGAGAAGACATGAATCACTAATTATTGTTATTTTCAAAGGAAAACATGGTTGCCTAGTAGAATTCAAGTTGGTTATAAAACCTGACCCATCTTTTTTTTTAAAAAAAAAGATCTGTATTTGTTTACTGCTGGACTTTTATGCATCTTTTACATCAAAACATCCAAGGGTTTTTTTGTTTTTGTTTAAGTAAAACAGCTGCAGTGAAAAGCAACATATGGTACCATCACCAACCATCCAAAATGACATAATGAAATAACAAGCTGCTCAGATATCAAAAGCCTGTCAGGAGGAGAAAGTTTCTACCTGTCTCCTGAAGAAGATGTGTGTAATCAACACAGGAGCCTCCAAAGGGAGGGGATTCCACAATGCTGGGGGAAGGGGACTGCTGAGAAGGCCTTGCTCCATGTGGAGGCCAACCTGGCATCTACCTGTGTGGGTATCTTGAGCAGAGCATCTTTAGCAGATCTCAAATGGCAGGAAGGTTTGTATCAGACTATATGCTACCCCAAGTCCTCTTGGCCCAAACCATGGAAGAGGTCATGACTCAGTGGTAGAGCATCTGTTCAGTATGCAGAAGTCCTACAGTTAAAAGGATCAGGTAGTAGATGATGTA
>NW_015170897.1:42927-65216 GCF_001447785.1 Gekko japonicus | reverse complement strand
CAACAGAACCGGCACCCAGCCTCTCAGCCTCAGTATGCTGGGAGGTGATGGGCAGCACGGACGCTCCAGTGGGTTAAAGGGGTCGTGCTCAACTGCGGATGCCTGCAGGTGGCTGGCCAGCTGGCCAGTGAGCAGCCAAGAGGATGCTAGGGGCGGCCAGATGCGGGGCCAGCACCCGCTCATGGAGGTGCTACAGCGGACTTCGTCGCCCACTGACACCTTCAGGTACCCGCGCACCCAGCGAGTGGCCCAGAGGCGGCCACCCGTGGGGAATGCTCCAGCAGCTGGGGCCTGCTCACATTGCACCCACCAAGCTGCCAGCTGCCTGTGAGTGGCCGGGTGCCCAGCCACCGGGCAGCTGCCGCCAGCAGGAGGGAGAGGCCAACCAACGAGGAGGCTGGTGCCGACTTCCATGGGCTCCATGGCATCAGCCCTCACCCCCCGGGGCTTTGCTAGAGCTCGTTGCATTGACTTTGTAATGGGCTTTGCGGCTAGTTATAATTTAAAACCAATGGGACAAAACCCCCGATACCCCCTCTCCTTGCAAGAGGAACAACACATAAAGCATATTACAGTAGCGTAACTGGATGTATCAAAGGTACGGATGATAACGGTAATCTCACTGCTCCAGTAGCAGCAAATGATGGGCTTTGGATAGCCCATGAAGATAGCACAGTGAGCTCCAACCAATTTTTTTAGGCCCCGATCACATGCCGAGTTTGCTACGAGAGAGCCATGAATGCCAGGCAGATTATATGGGCGCAATCCCACCGCCACATCTGGCAAGCGTGGCGCACCCGTGGCCAACCGGTATCGTCCAGCCGAAGATGCAGACTTTAAAAGTACCTTGGAAACCCTAGTAGTAAACGGTAGCAACGGGCTGCAGACAGACACTCTCTGTCTGATCGCCCCTGCGCGCTCCTCTCGAGTCCCTGCTTTCTGGTTGGAGCGCGCGGCAAACAACCGCCCAAGGAAACAAGACCGTCACATCTGATCATTTTGGGGCGCATCAGATTGCGATGGCACTAATAGCCATGCCTCCCCCCCCCCCGTGTTATCCAGCCCGTGTGACTGTGACCTTAGTGTATTATTACAAAGTAAGGCTATAACAGTGCCATTCTATGCAGCTGTAACCCTCCACCTCTGTCGAAGTCGATGGGCTTAAAAAGATGCAAGTCTGCTTAGGATGGTACTGTAAATCTTCTTGCAATACTTTTTTAAAAATTCAGAAAGCATCATAAACCCCCCCCCCCATTTATGGTTCTCAATGGTCAGGCAGCAATGAACACTTGAGTGCTTTCTGCAGTGCTTGGGAAGTTTTGCGCTGGCCAAGCCACTGGCACATTCACATTCAACAACTGTTAACTGCTCAGTGTCAACAGAAATGCCCTTATTCCTTCACAATTAAAGACTGCAAATCCACTCGCAGAATAAAATTCTGCCTCCTTTCCAACTGTGGCCTTCCCCCAGGAGCCCTGCCCCACCAGGGGAAAAAAATGCAAACTACAGACCAGCCAAAAAGAAAGGAACCGCTACCTCAGATCAATACACCCACTGTCACTCGAGCAAACATAAGACATTGTGAACTTCCTTGTCAATGATATTGGCACAAAGGTGCACATACCAGAAAGCTTCCCCCCCACACACACATCTCTTCAGATAGGATGTCAGTCAACCCAGATCTCCCAACCATGCAAATGACTCTTTGAAATGGAAGGAAGGGTTTCACAGGAACAAGGCACATAAAACTGAAGTTAGGTACTATAGTCCGGTGTTTTTGCATACTGAGACTTCTACAGTAATTTGAAAAATCGAGGAATTTCAGAGAGACAATATAATCCGGAAGAGGAACGGTTCCCAAACAGTTTCTGGTCTGTCATTTCAGACAGAACCATTTTAGAACCGGTTCCCTACCAGAATATATTTGTAATTTCACACACAAACACTATTGTCCTGTTTAGGAAATGGGGCTGAAGCGTTTTACCTGTCAACCGCTTCCAAGTAGTCTTCAGTTTCCTCTCCCGGTTCTGATGCACTTTTTCCCACTGTTTTTCGCCCGCATGGGAGATCTTCAGCTTTTTTTTTTTTTTTAAGTTTGCTTTAGAGTGCTATAGCGCTATAATGCTCTAAAGCGAACATTCAAAAAAAAAAAAGGTGGAGATCGCCCACATGGGCGAGCGAAAAATGGCGGGGAAAAAGTGGTGCAGTCTGAAATGGCAAACCGCTTCAGATCCAGCTATTTACCGAAAGGGGAAAGCCATGTGTGAAATGGCAGCCCTATACCGGTTTACTCCATGACGGATCAAAAACGGCTTCAGAACAGGTTAAAAAGGGTAATGTGAAATTCCTCATCGTTTCAGTGCTATCATCTGCATTAGGTTGCTAACCACCAGGTGGACCCTGGAGAACTCCCAGAATGACAAAATTTCCAGATTACATTCCCTTGGATTAAATGGCTGCTCGCCCAGATGGATTCGATGGCCTTATACCCCACTGAGGTCCCTTCCCTCCAGAAACCCTGCCCTCCCCAGGATCCACTCCCAAAGTGCCAGGAGTTTCTCAACGACCCTGCCCTCCCCAGGATCCACCCCCAAAGTGCCAGGAGTTTCTCAACCTGGGGTTGGCAACCCTATCTTTGCAGAGCTTCTCTAGTTTAAGGCCACTGAAATCAATGGATTTAGATGACAGTGGGATTGAATTGTTAGGGTGTTGCAGAAATACCACCAATATGTCTAAGTATAGCACAGATTTTGGAGATTTGTTGGGGGGGATAGTAATTTTGCATGTTTCTCCAAATTTAGCTAACATCACCCATGACTCTCTGAGTTCCTTCAAAGAAAACTGGCTAACAAGACCACCGAAACATTTAGAACATAAGTAACTCCATCAACTGTCCACCATGAAGTGGAGAAGAGGAGGTTGAGGGGGGCACGTTTGCTCTTTTTAAGTATTTGAAGGGCTCTCACTTGGAGGAGGGCAGGGAGCTGTTCCTGTTGGCAGCAGAGGATAGGACTTGTAATAATGGGTTTAAATACAGGGTGGGAAGGTACCAGCTGGACCTAGGAAAACCGTTTTTACAGTAGGAGTTCTTCAGCAGTGGGCTCAGCTGCCCAGGGAGGGGGTGAGCTCCCTCTCACTGGCAGTCTTTACGCAGCGGCTGGACAAACACTTGTCTGGGATGCTCTGTGCTGATCCTGCATTGAGCAGGGGGTGGGACTAGATGGCCTCTATTGGCCCCTTCTAACTCCGTGATTCTATGATTCTATGTTTCTAAAACATACGCTGGAAGAAAGGGTGCTGTTGACCATTGTAATTTCATTAGGAAGAACGAGTTTCACACAGCTCTCTGCCATAACGTGAGAACATTTTTCACTCATTCAGCTTACCAAATGATTATTGCCATTCCGAAGCCGTTAGTGTCACATGAAAGCACATTCATGCTTGGGAAAGGCACAACAAGGTGACTTCTCCAGTGACTCCCGCATGCTGAACTTTTTACTGTGTGCTTGGGCCTGATGTTTCCTGTCACCTCAAAGTTGTAGTTTGCTGAGAGACGCGACAACAAGGTTAATATGCGCTCGAGGATTGGGAGGGTCCGTGTCATAAGCGGCATCTCACTTCACAGGCTATCTGCTGAGAACGGCACACACATTTCTGATGTGGGGTGCCTTGCCGGAATGCAGTGCATGCATATGTTTGCCCGGCGATGGTTTAGAAATATGGGGGAAGAAAGCACGGCAGGCAGCTCAGCACAAAGCTTGAAAATAAACCAAGCGAGTCATTCAAACAAACTCCGCTTTCTGCATAGCTGGGTTAGCATTAGCCGGTAGGCAGCGTGCTGAATCGTAATTCAGTCCATTTCCACACCGCCATATGGCCTCAAAAGATGCCATTAGCACCTTCTCCTAAGACACACCTGTGTGCGCAACTCATAGAACAATAATGATCTGATCTGCTCTAACAAGACGGAGAAATTGGCGGCTGTCGAGAGTGCCTGCTGCCAAACGCAGCATCTGTGAATAACAGAGATCACTTCATTAATGGAACTGTTCAAATTAGAGCGGAGAGACTCCTCGAGCTGAGAAAAGCCTGCCTCGCCTGATCAGCGAGGCTTTTGCTACAGAGCCGTGCAGCTTCGCAACCTCGACAGGAACTTCATTAGCACTAACTGAGCCCGCTTGAAATAGGTCCATTTCAGGCTAGAGATGCTGACCCTTCCCATCCACCCCCAAGACTGCCGCAATGTCTGAGTGAATATTGGATTGCCTTGGAAGGAACCAGGATGAAGAAGATTAGGCGCCGCAGTGCATACCGTTTTATTGGTTCTGTTGCAGTCAGGAGAATTTCATTTAAAAGGAGAATGGCTCATTCAACAAGGACGGCATTCACAAAGCCAACAAAACTGTCAGTTTGGTCCTGCAAACTGCTTTCAATATACAGAAGTGGCAACTGTTCTGGGGAGTCACACAATCAGGCTAGCTCCCATTTCTTGCCCTAAAACAGAACATTTCATATCCAGAACATCAGAAACTACGCCAGATCAATATTAAGTCAAATGATGTTATCTTGAGATTGTAACGATAAGAAAATGTTATAACTGATGATTTATAGTAACATGGAGTTGGGGGGAGAAGCATTGCGGGAAGCCAAGGAGGGAGGGGAGGAAATGGGGATGGGGTAAATAATGGAAAAGTGGAAATGGTTAAATGTCAAGTGTTGAATTCCTATGGAAAATAAAAATTTTGTTAAAAAAAAGAGCAGTCTCTGTCAGAGCTCTCTCAGCCACACCTACCTCTCAGGGTGTCTGTTGTGGGGAGGGGAAGGGAAAGGAGTTTGTAAGCCACTCTCAGACACCTTTGGGTAGTGAAGGGCGGGGTATAAATCCAATCTCCTCCTCTTCCTCCTCCTCTTCTTCTTCTAATATATTTTGGAAATTCTATTTAGAATGATCCTCATCAGAATTATTTCCCCAGTTTTAGAGTTCTGCATTACCTGGCCTGGAACCGGTACCTTAAAACAATGCAATTCTTTCCTCTTCTTCTTCCTTTTTTATTTCTGGAGTTTGTACAGAAAGGAGGAGGAGGAGGATGGATGGATTTATACCCCACCCTTCACTATCCGAAGGAGTCTCAGAGTGGCTTACAATCTCCTTTCCCTTTCTCTCCCCACAACAGACACCCTGTCAAGTAGGTGAGGCTTAGAGAGTTCTTCGAGAACGGCTCCTGAAAGAACAGCTCTGAAAGAACTTGTAACTAACCCCAGTTCACACCAGCAGCTGCATGTGGAGGAGTGGGGAATCAAACCCGTGCAGAATCACCTGTGAATTTGCCACAGCTTTTGGTTCATACACATCCTTCACCCCCTCTATGTTACTGACATGCACACATACATTGTTAAGGCATTGCAAAAGAGCAGCATTGATTGGATCATGCATATTGCTGCTGCAAACTAAGAAAAGGAAAGTGCACAAAGTCCAGATCTCCCTTTGAAAACAGGACCAGGATGCTGTGTGGAAAGTTATTGCAGAAGAATGAAGGAATTAAATGGGGAAACTCTACTCATCCCTAATTGCCCAAACTTTTCTCCAACAACATAAGGCAGCTTATTCCACTGGTGAATGAGCAATTAGGGGTGCTGTGCAAATCTACAATTTTCCACTTCCAGGGCAAAAACAGCATATTTGCTGTTGCAGATGTCCTGAACACATGGCAATTTTGAGATTATTATAGCCAGCTATGTGGTGGGGGAGAGGGGCATGTGATGTACCATAATGATTCCAATCCAAATATGCTTTGGAATTCAGCATATGATCCAATTAAACCAATAGCATCAATTTAGCCAATAGCAGATGATAACATGCATCTGGAGATTGCACAGCCCTAATCTCAAAGGTGAAACCTGCACATCTGGCTTCTGTATGTTCAGGACACTTTACAATGTCAGCATGTGCCAAATACCGTGTTAGGTTCCATATGTCCCTATGGTTCTGTCTTCTAGCCTCTAAGGTGATGGTACTCTTCTAACATTCTCATTTCTTTGATTAATATATTTATACACCATTCATATCCCCACCTGCCAGATGCTGGTAGCTTTAGTAGTTACACCCTCTATGGTGTCCTCATTCATCCTCTTTTCCACCACAAGTGAGGCTGGAACTCTTAAAGCTACTCTTCAGAGTGAGATAAGTCTCAGAACAGAGTTGCCAACCTCCAGGTATGGTCTGGAGATCTCCCATAATTACAGCTGGTTTCCAGACTACATGGCAGAGTGGGGAATCAAACATGAGTCTCCCAGACCCTAGTCCGGCACTTTTAACCATTACACAACATTGGCTGTTTATTTTCTCCATGTAATTTAGACTCCCCCACCGAAAAAAAAATCCACATTATATCAGTGACAGCTGCTAGGAACTCCATATTGTATCACCCTGCAGTGCGACTCACACTCAGATGTATTTGCATCATCCTGTACACAAGTTCAGTTGCGTGGGAAAAATAAGCAACTTGAATGCAGATGTGAACTGGCTCTGAGATAGGATACGAATCCATATAACAGGCATCTTGACATACGTGGACACAAAGATGGAAGCCAGAACTGGTAGGCCCCATAATTATGCCTGGGATGTGACCCTGGAAAGGACACAAGATTTTGCTCTGACAGATACGAACCCCCCCCCCCTCTGCTGACATCTGCATACTCCGGACAATGGACCTGCCTTGCCCCAGAGTAACTTCTTTCAGTCTCAAACCACTAATCCTATCAATCTGATCTCATCTTCCCTTCTCACATTTCCTTGATAATGAAAAGTCCTGATTTTTACTCCTCTCTCACACCCCAAAACCAGGTGGTTCATCAAGCAGTATTGTTTCTGGCTGGATTAGTTTAAATTATCAATCCATTAGTCTTCCAATCCTGATCAACTAATCAGAGACCCAGCCCAGTGTGTACTTTGCATCTAGAAGAGAACCTCTGGCCTCTTTTGTCCTATCTTGGAAACTTGTTACCACGTTTCCAAAGCTACATTGTCTTACCCAGGGCTATTTTTGGGCAGGAGCGCACAGGAACAGAGTTCTGGCTGGCTCCCAAATTGGCCACGCCCAGCAGGAACTCATTAGCATAATAGGCCACACCCAACAACAGAAACTCATTAGGATTGGCTACATTAGGGGTGTGTGGCCTAACATGCAAAGGAGTTCCTGCTACAAAAAAGCCCTGGGTTTTGACAATAAACAAGGTAAACAGAATAACAAGCAAAAGGTGGGTGTGGCTGGATGACCACACTTCTGGTAACATGGGGGTGTGGCCTAATGTGCTAATGAGCTGTGCTGTCAGGGGTGTGGCCTATTATGCTAATGAGTTCCTGCTGTTGGGTGTGGCCTATTATGCTAATGAGTTCCTGCTGGGCTTTTTATACAAAAAGAGCCCTGGTTACCCCTGATTAATCACATCAATTCTTTGTTCTGAGGGATCCCTCGCAATAACAAGCCCTCTGGACACATTTTTGGGTATAACTAGCCCAGCAAAGCCCCAATCTCTGTGTGTCTGCCTGCGCGCCTAGTAGCAGGCCACCCCAAAATTCATCTGGGTCATTTCCCATCTTTCCAGTCTCTGCTCCATGGACTCCTGATCTCCTGGATAATAAAGTATATTCCCCTAACACGCTTCTATTATCTCCACTCCCCTCTGTACTTCCATTACTTGTGTGTATGATTTAATATGTGTTTTGTTTCTGTATGTGTGCATTTTATTCGAATTTTCTTCTAATTAAAACTAACCCTTTGGTTAAGCAACTATCTGGTTGTTGGGAGCTCTCTCTCTTTCACTCTCTCTTTTTTACAAATTTATTTATGATTTTCCATTACAAAAAAAGATAACATTTATAATTTTCATTACAAAACCACAACAAGAAAGTAAACATAAAAATAAAAACCAAATAGAAAAGAAACGATATTTTGCATATGAAATATATTTATGGAGTTACGCATTCTTCCCCAACCATTTATTAACTCTAAACCATCTCTTTTGAAAAGCCTTATCCTCTTTACCTGAAAGAATCATGTTCAACTTGTTCATTTCTGCTACATCACAGATTTTTATAATCAACTCCTCTCTATGGCTGTTGGGAGCTCTCTTGAAGGGAGGGATCCCTGTGGACATGGGTAGGATGATCTCCGCTGTTACCTCAGCTCTCGCTGAGGCCTGCCATCTAGCTAGTTTTTCCCCAGAGACTGAAGGCAGCAATTTAGCTTCTTAAATCAAACCTGGTAGGGGTAACTGATTCACCAGTTAAAAGATCTCAGCTGATGGTCCTGGGGAAGAGTCATTGCCAGTCAGAGGAAACCACACTGAACTAGTTGGACTTATGATCTCCCTCTATATGAGGCAGTTTCATATGATACCATTCATTTCATAGCTTCATGATGGGGGTTTATGCTGCTGGAGATCACTTTACCCAGCAGCTCTTGCAAAATGCATTAAGTGTCTCAGCTAGCATTTGTGGATCTAGTTTGTATTTTTCTTTCTTCCAAACCATGCACCAGAAACACCCAAGATTAATTTATTCAGTATCCATTTCAAACTCTTTTTTTGTTGAGAGTGAAGGGGAAATGAAGCAATTATTTGCTTCCAGGGTCATGAAAACTAGCAACTCACAGTTAACTCAAAGGCTAGGAACACCGCATGACAAGCCAGGTCAAGCCAATTTCAAAACAACGGATGGCATTGTGGTACCCAATTTTATTTCTATTATTTTGCTCCCTGGAATTTATACATCATTTGACTTTTAAACTAGCCTGATGAAAGGCTTATTCTGCTTCCTGTAGGCTCAACAACTTAATTTGGGCTGGTGATACTTTCCAAGGGTGATTGAGATGAGTTTTAAAAAAACAAAACACAAAAACAAATTGATTTTAGATATATTTTCAATTACTGCTTCTGATGATTTGGGGGCCATGATGCAGACAAGGAAATTTAATCTTTATAGATATTTCCCTTGACGTGTCAATGCTGCTATTAGCCCCAGTAACCCTTTTGCAGAACTGTCATAAAAGCAGTTTGCTAAACCCTATTTATGTAAATGTGGATTGCACTACAACAGAATTTGGAGGTATTAGGAACTGAAGGGCTCTTTCTGCCTTTCTGTTAGCAGTATATCCTGCATTAGTCTGGTAATGGTGGAAGACATGTCGGAGAAACCCATGATGTGGCTTCTTTCACACTGGGGTCATCCCTCATGGAACTCGGGTGTTACTGGTACAGGAAGCAACTATGTTTTGAGCTCATTCCACATGGCTTTGTTTTAGGGTTGCCAGGTCTGGGTTGGAAAATACCTGCAGACTTTGGGGGCAGATCCAGGAGAGGGTGGGGTTTGGGGAGGGGAGGGACCTCAGCATAGTGCAATGCCATAGATCTCTGTCAGCTGGATATCACTTGTAAAAGCAGAAAATCTCCAGGCCACAGCTGGACGGTGGCAACCCTACTCAGGTTTATATATTTTATTTATTCATTCATTCAAATTTAGACCCCACCCTCCCAGCGAAGGCCAGCTCACATGGCACATTTGGGGCAGGGGAAGCCCAGTGCCAAGCAAGGAAAGGTACACCTTAGGCAGCGTGGCCTTGTGCAAGGCTGGTGGGAAGCTCTTCCACTGTTGTAAGCTAGCAGCCCTTGTCACATTTTTGGTGAACATGAGACAAGCACAGGAACTCCTGGTCCCCACCTCATCTGAGGTGTCTGCCCTCAGCCTGTGCAAGGCAAGTGGCCTGCTTTTCCTTCCCCTCTCCCTTCAACTGAGGGGAACCGGGCCCTTTTCAGGGCTGTTTTTGTCCCCCAATCTGCCCTGGGCACATGGCTACAAATGATTTGAATGCCCCCCCCTCAACACACATACACACTTGTGTTTGTAAGTAGTTAAAGAGGTGTTTACACCAGTACATCAACCCTGAACCTCACATCCAGGTAAGAAGTCTGATTGGTCACAGGATGCAGGAAAGGAATAATTTATTAACTCGACTGAATGCACAGCCCACTCCTCTTACGAAGGGAAGATTAAGAAAGCCTTTGTGATGGTTCTCAGGGCGAAATCAGTACTTTAATACTCAGCATCCCTACAGGGGATCCACCTCATGGGGGAGCAAAGTGATTTGTATGCCACTGACTGTGTGCTTATACATTGCATTGAATACTGTTTTATCACTTAATGATTGCTAATTTTATTCACTGTTTTAATTGTTTATTGTGTTTACTATGATGTACACCACCCTGAGCCCTTTGGGGGAGGGCAGTTTATAAATGTAATACTATCTATTATTATTTTGTGGGAGTGTCCTCTTTATATAAGCCTTAGGAATAGGTTTTTAACACAGTACCTAGATAATTTTTCATCTTTATCTCATCCCAAGCTGGTTTTACTCCTTTTATCTGACAGATTTCCAAACCTTACTCCTTCTATCTGACAGATTTCCTAACCTTGCCCTGGCTGTTATGAGATTTTTCCATTGGTTTAGTGTTAGGTCCAGATGATGCTACTTAACAGATGGGTTTTTGACTGCTCAAGACTTTTAGTCAAGGCACTTTAATCAGATTAAAGGAAAGGAATAAGAAGACATGGTTGGCCGCAGCATTTTGTGTTTTGCTAGTGGGATGATTCACAGTGAGAATATGCAGTAGCACAGTCCTTGCAATAAAAAAGAGCCTCCACCATATGCATTAGGTAACAAGGTCTGCATCAAGGCCATGACATGAGTAGCAGTAGGACAGAACCAGGGGTGGTGCAACAATGTCAAAACATTAACTAGGTGCTGAAGTCACCAGAAAAGTCATGGCAGGCCTCGAACAGCCGAAGCTGTTCAGCCAGATGTACGTGCAGGCATCTCTTACCGCCTGCGCCACTGCTCCCTGGGCACATGGCTACAAATGATTTGAATGCCCCCCCCCCAACACACATACACACTTGTGTTTGTAAGTAGTTAAAGAGGTGTTTACACCAGTACATCAACCCTGAACCTCACATCCAGGTAAGAAGTCTGATTGGTCACAGGATGCAGGAAAGGAATAATTTATTAACTCGACTGAATGCACAGCCCACTCCTCTTACGAAGGGAAGATTAAGAAAGCCTTTGTGATTGTTCTCAGGGCGAAATCAGTACTTTAATACTCAGCATCCCTACAGGGGATCCACCTCATGGGGGAGCAAAGTGATTTGTATGCCACTGACTGTGTGCTTATACATTGCATTGAATACTGTTCTATCACTTAATGATTGCTAATTTTATTCACTGTTTTAATTGTTTATTGTGTTTACTATGATGTACACCACCCTGAGCCCTTTGGGGGAGGGCAGTTTATAAATGTAATAATACTAACTGTTGTTGTTGTTGTTGTTATTATTATTATTATTATTATGTGGGAGTGTCCTCTTTATATAAGCCTTAGGAATAGGTTTTTAACACAGTACCTAGATAATTTTTCATCTTTATCTCATCCCAAGCTGGTTTTACTCCTTTTATCAGACAGATTTCCAAACCTTACTCCTTCTATCTGACAGATTTCCTAACCTTGCCCTGGCTGTTATGAGATTTTTCCATTGGTTTAGTGTTAGGTCCAGATGATGCTACTTAACAGATGGGTTTTTGACTGCTCAAGACTTTTAGTCAAGGCGCTTTAATCAGATTAAAGGAAAGGAATAATAAGACATGGTTGGCCGCAGCATTTTGTGTTTTGCTAGTGAAGAGCTTAGTGGGATGATTCACAGTGAGAACATGCAGTAGCACAGTCCTTGCAATAAAAAAGAGCCTCCACCATATGCACTAGGTAACAAGATATGTCTGCATCAAAGCCAGGACATAAGTAGCAGTAGGACAGAAACAGGGGTGGTGCAACAATGTCAAAACATTAACTAGGTGCTGAAGTCGCCAGAAAAGTCATGGCCAACAATCAGGTGAGCAGGAAGCAAGCCCCAACAGTAAGATTTGCTTGATCAGCTTCCTTGAGTCTTTTATAGTGTTTCTTAGTGCAGGGAGCCATTGGGCTATGGCCATGCATGGAGCCTCTGTGAGATTCACAGCGCTGTATAGTTTCTGGGCAAATTCTATTTGCATATGGCTCATCACAATGAGGAATCATGATGTGGGGGCAGGGGTAGGATTACCAGCTTCAGGTTGGGAAACTCCCTGAGATTTGGGGATATAACCTGGGGAGTATAGGGACCTCAGTGGAGTACAATGCCATAGAGTCCACCCTCCAAAGCATCCATTTGTGGAACTAATCTCTGTAGTCTGGAGATGAGCTGAAATTCCTGGGGAAACCCAGGCCCCACCTGGAAGCTAGTGTCCCTAGCAGCACCACTCGTTACACATCATCTTATACCTTTACAAGAACAACAAGGGTCCTATCCAAATGAGGACATGAACCAACTCCATGTCTCAAAATAGTTTTAATGCTAGAGAGCATGCCTCTTATTCAGAAAGTTCCAGGTCAACCCCCCAGCATCTCAATTTAAAGGATCTCAAGAAACAGCCCAAGAAAGGCTTAACCTAGAGAGACACTGCCAGTAAAGAAAGATATGTGAGGAGAGTAGGAATGCCAACTCTGACCTGTTAAATTCCTGGAGATTTGGGGCTGGTGCCTGCGGAGGGTGGAATTTGATGAGGGTTATCACCTAGGATCTGTGGTATACCATAGAGTTTGCCCTCTGAAGCTATTTTCTCCAAGGGACCTGATTTCTGCAGTTTGGAGATCAGTTGTAATTCCAGGAGAACCCCAGGCCCTACTTGAATGTTGGCAACAATAAGAGAAATCTTAAGCAGGTCTACCTAGAAGAATGCCCCCTAGCCACAAACACCCAAACTTCCTTGGTAGATAACTTGGATTGGGTCTCCAGGAATTTCCTGGAGGAGTTGGCATAACACCACGCCCAGCAAGAATTCATTAGCATAATAGGCCACACCTATCAGCAGAAACTCATTAGGATTGGCTACATTAGGGGTGTGTGGCCTAACATGCAAATAAGTTCCTGCTACAAAAAAGCCCTGGGTTTTGACAACAAAGTAAACAGAATAAGAAGCAAAAGGTGGGTGTGGTAACATGGGGGTGTGGCCTATTATGCTACTGGGTTTCTGCTGTTGGGTGTGGCCTATTATGCTAATGAGTTCCTCCTTGGCTTTTTCTACAAAAAAAGCCCTGCCCCCATTATATTCAGTGGAGCTGACTCCCAGGAAAGGGGTCTTAAGAGGGTAGGGTAAATAGACCAGTGATATGATTCTGCATAAGATCACTTTGGTGCTGTTTTTTTCTTTTCTTAAGAAAAGAAATTTCTTTTGTACATTTCATACTTTTCATATTTAAAACTTCAGGGTTACCCCCCCACACACACACACACACCAACAGCTGTTTTCTTAGGAGCATTCACACCTATCTTGGTAAACAGCTCAGGTCTCTCTTCTTGCACAGTGTGATATGTCTTGGCATATTTCTGAAATTCAACAGGAGTATACGTGTATAAAATAGTAGAAAAAAAAGCTGCCTACTTTATGATATATGGGGAAATGATATAAACAGAATAAACACACAGCATCCATAGCAGTCTCACACGCAGTCATCAATGTTTGTTCTCAATATACCATCCCTTAAAATACACATACAAAAGAAAACAACCTCCTTCTCCAACAATCCCTTCCATCCCTCTGTACCTTTAGCCATTAGGGTTGCTGACCTCTAGGTGGCATGCGGAGATCTCCTTTATTACGCTTGATCTCCAGATGACCAAGATCAGGTCCCCTGGAGAAAATGGCTGCTTTGGAGGGTGGACTGTATGGTGGTATCATACCCTGCTGAGGTCCCTCTCCTCTCCAAACCCCACCCCCAAAATCTCCAGGTATTTCCCAACCCAGATCTGGCAACCCTATTAGCAATATATGAATAAATACATCATGACAGAGAAAGGAACTGGAAATGGGGAAGAAAACGGCCACCCCAGCTCCTAGTGATTGAGACTCACCTTGTGCAGGGCAGCCTTGTGCAAGAGGAAGAGGAAGAAGAAGAAGAGATTGGATTTATACCCCGCCCTTCACTACCAGAAGGTGTCTCAGAGCGGTTTACAAACTCCTTTCCCTTCCCCTCCCCACAACAGACACCCTGTGAGGTAGGTGGGGTTGAGAGAGCTCTGACAGAAATGGCTCTTTTTCAAGAACAGCTTGTTATCAGAGCTACGGCTTGCCCAAGGTCATCCAGCCAGGTGCAAGTGGAGGAGTGGGGAATCAAACCCGGTTCTCCCAGATTAGAGTCCGCACACTTAACCACTACACCAAACTGGCTCTCACACCAAACTGGCTCACCAACAGAGGAACTGGAGCTGTCCCACTGTTGACAGCTGGCAGCCCTTGTCATGTGTGTGGTGGCATGAGGCAGGCCCAGAAGCTGCTGGTTCCTGCCTCAGAAGAAGTGGCAGCCCTCACTTTGCACAAGGGAAGCATTTCTATACTTGGTCCAAACATCATCATGTCCTTCCCTCCTTTCCCTCCCTCCCTCACACACACACACAGAGAATGTTTTATGTGGTATAAACACATCCCAAACAACCCTCAGGTACAGACGTGTTTTATGTGTCCCAAGTAGTAGCAATCAGAGAGGCTACAAATAAAAAAAATTAATAAATTTATGTTATAATAACCAGCTGGTTCCATAGGGCTGCAGTCTACCACTTCAATATATTTTTATTCCTTCCTTCCTTCCTTCCTCACCTTTCTCCTCAAAAGGGACCCAAACAGAGGTTGGCAATATCCTCCTCTTCTCCATTTTATCCTCACACCAACCCTGTGAGGTAGGTTAGTCTGAGAGTATGTGACTAGCCCAAATTCACCCAGGTCACTTCCATGACAGAGCAGGGATCTGAACCTGGATCTCCTAGCCCAACACTCTAACCATTACCCCACACTGTCACTGTACCAGCTCAGCTTGGGACCTTTGTCATTTAGCTCCTTCTCCTGGAGTTACCTTCTGTACAGGCCATTCCACCTGATTATTACATGGCCATTTTATAAATGATCTTGTAGTTCACCCTTCCATTTTCTTTTCTTGTCTCTTGTCCAACACTGTAGCCACTGTGCCACATCATTAATCACTCCACTGTTATAAAACATTCAGGTCCTTAAATGTCAAAGTTAACCCAGCATAGGCAGAAACCCAAAATGATTGGCATCCTTAAGAACACACAAAGCTGCCTTAAACAGAGTCAGATCTCTGGTCTTTTTTACAATGCCATCCTTTAAAACAAAAACAGTCCTTACCTTTACACAAGTGGCACATTGTTATACAAATACCAGCCTTCATTTCTGATTTACTATGCCCATGCATATCCTGTGTGCTCGGCTTTTGGTGTGGACTTATGAGCCCTGAAACGTTGCATTACCTTACGGTGGAGGTTCTTACAACAAATAAAAAGAAATAATTATTTGGCTGCAACAGCATAAGCAGCATAGATCATCCTGGATGCCTTTATAAATTTTGCCTCAGCTAAGGGATCTTAAAAGGTGGATGAAGAACGGCCTTCCCGCTTTTGACTTCTTCACTTGTGAACCATAAAAATAAGGCATTTGATATGTTTGTCTCCTTTATTTTAACTGACTTCCTAATCCAATAAACTTTACAAGCAAGGCTGAGATCAGAGCCACCTTCTTTCCTCTGCATCAACATCCAGTGTTTATTACCCCCTTTTTTAAAGTGAAAAGCCGAAAAGCCTTATGCTAGGGTTGCCAACGCTTGCTTCTGAAATTCCTGGATATTTGGGGATGGTGCCTGGACAGGACAGAGTTTGGGGAGCACAAGGAGCTCATTGGGGACCTGATGCCATAGAGTTCCCCCTCCAAAACTGCCATTTCCTTCAGGGAAACTGATCTCTGTAGGCAGGGGTCAGAATTCCAGTAAAACTCCCAGCCCCACCTTCAGGATGGTAAGTAAAAGGTAAAGGTAAAGGTTCCCTTGCTCGAAAGCCAGTCGCGTCCGACTCTAGGGTTGTGGTGCTCATCTCTGTTTCAAAGCCAAAGAGCCAGCACTGTCCGAAGATGTTTCCATGGTCATGTGGCCGGCATGACTAAACACCAAGGTGCACGGAATGCTGTTACCTTCCCACCGAAGTGGTACCTATTTATCTACTTGCAATTTCTTGCTTTCAAACTGCTAGGTTGGCAGGAGCTGGAACTAGAGATGGGAGCTCACTCCATCATGCGGCAACTTGGGTCTCGAACTGCTGAACTACTGACCTTCCACAGCCTGCAGTTCAGCGTCTTAACCACTTGAGCCACTGCAGCTCCATTCAGGATGGTAACCCTACTGGATATACACCTATTCAGCCTGATCCTATTTTCAATTTTAATTTTCACTTCCACCAGCTGAACCAGTGTAGTTAGTTCTTAGAGTGGCAGATTAAGATTTGGGAGATCCAGATTCAAATCCCCCCACTCTGCCATAGAATCTTGTTGAGGGATCTTGGACCAGTTACACACTATCAGCCTAACCTATCTTTCAGGCTTCTTGTGAGGTCAAAATGGGGGAGAGGATAATATTGTAATGTAGGCGTGTGTACTGAACATGGGGAAAAAAGGAAAGGGTAAAAAGGAGTGTTCCTGGCCAATGGCACTAGGGAAAATAGTAAGGAAGTGAAGGCAGAAGCCTCCCCCCCCCCTGCCACTTTCTAAGCCACACTGAGCAACTGCGCAATTTTTTTAAAGTGAGCTCCCCAATGAACATGCGATGGTGAGCTGGGTTCAGGGACCACTGATCCAAACAGTGTGACATGTCATGTACAGCTGGGGTGCTCCATTTTGAGAGCACCTGAGGGGAATTCCTGCCTTGCTTGAGAGGAGAAGAAGAGAAGAGATTGGATTTATACCCCATCCTGCAGTACCCGAAGGAGTCTCAGAGCAGCTTACAATATCCTTTCCCTTCCACTCCCCATGACAGACACCCTGTAAGGTAGGTGGGGCTGAGAGAGCTTTTCCAAGAACTGTGCTTGAGAGAACAGCTCTGAAAGAACTTATAACTGACCCAAGGTCACACCAGCAGCTGCAGGTGGACGAGTGGGAAATCAAACCCGGTTCTCCCAGATTAGAGTCCGCACTCCTAACTACTACACTAAACTAATATCAAACTTCCCACCACACACTTTTATCCCCACACATCTAACACATGGCCAGAGGACCTTGGGAGTCACATGCTGTGGGTCTCAGTGTGTGGGAGGCATGAGGGGTCCCCCATGTAGTAACACACAGGGCATGACAGACCTAATTGGTGGTGCGGGATGAGTGATCTGAATTTCTTTTGTTGGTGGAACAGAAGAGTAGAGGGCATTGACAGAGTACTGCCTGGGCTGTGACTGGATTAGTAAAATCCACGTATAGATAACTACATTTCAACAAGTCTTTTTTACTGCACCAACAAAGGAACACAACAAAGCAAGAAAGAAACTGCTACAACTTTCTGTTTTAGGAACAGGAAACTAACCGAAGAGCTGCTTGAAGACAGGGAGAAAAGTAGCAACTTCTTAACAAACATAATAGCTTCCACTACCACCTCTGGGTGAAATAGGTCGTTTACACCTTCGGTCAATATGCATTGATCTAGTTCGGCCACAAGATGTTGACTCTCCAGCCACAGGTTCCTGGGCTCTCTGAGGGGTAATTATGAGAACTGCTGTAGAAATGTAAAGCAACTTACAGTGCAATCCTAAACAGAGTTATTCTCTTCTAAGTCTGTTGAAGTCAACAGGCTTAGAAGTCTGTAACTCTCCTTAAGACTACACTGTAATGAGCGCAAGTGTGTACTGCAAGATCCAGAATATCATAGGTTCAATTATGTTACCATCTAACAATGTGCTATCTTCTTTTCTAAATTTTAAAATGTGTCCAATTACTTTTCATGCAATTCACCAAGTCCGCCTCTCCTCTGTTCATGTAGGGCCTTGAATATGTTTGGTTTTGATGCAAGCCTTGGACCATTCTTTTTTTAATTAAAAAAATCCTCATTCTTTCCTTTCATTTGTGAATTTTGATTCATTTTATCTTATCTTGATCGTGTGCCTCAGTGACCTGCTTAATCTGTCAAACTATTGAGTCTGTCAGTTCCTTCCTGTCTCAGAGTGGCCCACTGGGGGACCCAGTAAGACCTGGATTAACAAGGTAAACACACAGTGTTTGCATGACTTAATTGCCACTCTACCTCCTTGCCTTCATCCACTGTCAATGGGAGTGAGGTATGATTGAATCATTCAATTCTGCCCTAAAGTATCTGTCCATAAAGGAGGCAGCCTGTTGTGACTTTGCATAAGTCAATGCCCTCTGCCTTGCCTCTTTCCAAGCAGGACAGGTGCTCAGTATAGCAGGCATGTCCAACTTCGAACAGGTAGTGATCTATTTTTTCTGGCCAAAAGTGCTGGTGATCTACCACCATGAAAACAAAGTTTCAAATTAGTTTCAAATTAGATTTTAACCCACTACAGTTGGGTTTCACCACCACCCCCATTCATAGTGCACCTTCTGTCATTTACTGGTAAGAAAAATAAGCAAAAACAAAACAGAGAGACGAAGATCCAGAAAGAACGGCAAACATTTTTTACCGCCAAACAATCATCAAAAAACCCCAAACACCTGTCCAGCAAACCAGGAGACCAAGTGGGGCTGGTGATCTACCTCTGACTCCTCCGTGATCCACTGGTAGATCGCGATCTACTTGTTGGACATACCTGGTCTAGGAGTATGCATAGGAATGATCATTATCTAATGAGGTAGATTGGTGGTATTCTGTGGCTTGTCAAGAGCCACATTTGCAGTTGCCATCAACCAGGAGACCCACATTTACGTACATCCCTGGCACAAAGCATGCACCTCACAGAGGCTTCCAGTAGTGCCTTTTTCAAGGTGGGAACCATCTGCCAACCACAAGCCCCATCAGGCAATGGCCTTGGCCCATTGTCCTGAAATATGGGGCAGGTGCCACACTAGAGAACAGGGCTCCAAAGAGCTGCAGGTGGCAGGTCAGAGAGCCATGTGTGACTCCTGAGCCACTGAGCATCACTGAGGTAGACTGTATTATATAAAAATCTTCACAGTATACATTTTGAATGAATAAAACCTTGTATTATAAAAAAAATTAACTCATTCTGAATGGGAGAATTGACTGATTGATTTGATTGATTTGCTTTGATTGATTTGCAAGCAGGGCTCAGGGCAGTGAACAACATTTCAGTAAACACATTTTACAAGTCAGTTTAAAAACAAAACAATAAAATTCAATAACAATTTCAATTTCAGATGGCGCTAAGCATCCGATTTTTATTTTTACCCCGTGGGGGGAGAGGAAAGAAGGGAAGAGCCAGGCTCAGTGGGAACCGTTGCTGTCCTCAACCACAGGCCCGGTGGAACACCTCTGCCTTACAGGCCCTGTAGAACTGCACTAAGTCCCACAGGGCACGGAGTTCCACCAGGTTGGCGCCAGGGCCAAAAAAACCCTGGTTCTGGTTGAGGGCAGCCAGATGTCTTTCAGGACAGGGATCACCAGAAGATTCTTCTCTGCAGAGTGTAATGCTCTTCAAGGGGTATACCAGGAGATGCAGTCCTGTGGATATGCTGGTCCCAGACCATTTAGGGCCTTAAATATTTAACAGGAACATTTTTTTCCAGCACTAAAATTTCCAGTTTTTGTTTTGGAAAAATTGGGGGAAAATCCATGGGGGGGGGGAAACTTGGTTAAAGAATTATTGATACAGTTGCAGTTAGGGTGGCACTCAGTATCTTTGGGTGCTGGTGGGTAGCTGATCAAAAGCTTTTGTGGGCTACAAGCAGTAAGGCCTGGTTGAGATGTGAAGAATCTATCACATTTTTATTGTGCCCTTCCTTTAAAGAACTCAAGGCAGTCGAACATAGTTTTCTCTTCCCTTTTCAGTCTTTTCAACTATGCTGTGAGGTAGATTAGGCTGAGAGAGTGACTGGCCCAGGAGCACCCAGGGAACTTGACTGAACATGGGGGATCCTTGGGCTCACGTGTTCCCTCCCTAATGCTCAACGATTAAAACATTCACAGCGACCTACAGCTCATCACGACATCTGACTTCAAACTCATTTGCTTGCTTACAAAGCAGGATTCCAAGCTATGGGGCTGCCTTATCAGTGAAAGCATTTAATTAGATTGTTGTGCACAACGTGAGGAGGGAATGTGTGAGCCGAGTGTCTCTGGAGCTCATTCACATAGTGACAAATGCTGGGTCAGCCTGGACTTCAGTGAGAGTGCCTTCCCTTTTTCCCAGGTAGGTGACACTGACCCCAAGTTGGAGGAGGAGGATGGATGGATTGGCGTTGTCCCAGTAGGCGAGGAACAGACTGAGATTTCCAGAGGCAGCAGAGAAGAATCTTTCACCACGGCTGTGGTCAACAAGGTAAGTTAGCCACGCTTGCTACTCTCACCCTCTAGGTGGAATCCTACACATGCATATCTGTCTCTTGCACCATGAAAGGATGATCTGTATGTGGGGATAGCCTATTGCAGAACCAGGATCACAAGCAGGACTGCCTTTGTATCTCATTGTCCTGAATGCAATGACTTTCAATGGAGGCAGGTCACATGTTCAGTTGTCAGTAATCAAATGTTGCACTTGTATGTGTGAACCAGCCCCGTCTTCAGGAAAACCACATAGCTTCTCTATGAGACTGGGCAGCTGGAGGTAAGAATGTTTTTGACAAGTAATATGGGACTGTTTGTGCTGTTGACCAGGCTGGTGCATACTCTGGGCCAAGGTAACCCAAATGCTCTACCAAGAATGGGCAGAATTCTGCAACTTGACCAGCTGTGTGTTTCCTTCTCCTGTATCATTTATAGCACAATCCTAAACAGAGTTAGACCCTTGGATTTAGAAGGGTATAATTCTGTATAGGATTGCACTGTTAGACTACAAGCCTGTGAACGTTTTGGAGTAAATGTGCTGAGAATCAGGTTGCTAGACAGCTTCTGCTAGCTGTATGGATAGGGTGGGGGATGACACAATCCTCTGAAGTTCTAGCATGTGGCCACTACAAATTGGGGGGAAACTAGAGTGAAAACAGTGCAGCCCTGGCACGCTAGCAGAAGCAAGCAAGGACCTGTGATACTTTTTCTCTGGAGGTGTTAGTAACCCAAGTGGGGTGTTATTTGCTTTTTCTCCATGGCATCTTCCTCTGCAGATGAAGCGGGCCCTCGTCTTGGGTGCCTCAGCCCTGCTTATTCTTGCACTGAACCAGAACGCGATCCGAGAGGTAAGCGCTTGCCACCCCCTTCTTCTTGCTGAGATTTGGGGGGGTCTGGAAGAGCCAATAGCCGTCCCAGCAGCCCCAGTGACTCTTGCTTTCCTTCCTGCTGCAGTTGGATGTATCCCAGGTTCTCTCAAAGCCTGTGATCGTCATCCAGACTTCGGAAAATGTTACCAAGCTCCTCGGAGCATTGTTGCGGTGAGACTGGCTATGCTGGGCATTCAGGGGAGAGGGCGGGGGCTATAGTTCTGTTTCACTTGCTACTTCAGGCCTGTAAATACTTGCTCTGTCGGTTGCCTTAGGTGAATATGAATTGACTGCAGGCAGTCAGGCTGTGACACACTATTTTACTTGCACCCAATCTAGAAAACGACACTGCATTCAGCTCTTGGAGAGTCAAAGCCTCATTTGACTGAATATAGCACCACATGACTCTACGTAGGTCTGCTAACTAGGTGAGCGGGACCCACCCCAGGGGCCAGCATTCCACACACACAAACCAACAAGGGAACGTTTGCTGGTGCACAGCATCTCCACAGCCATATTTTGCATTGGATGAGGCTGAAGAGTGGCAGCAGGCTGCATTTGTAGGGTCAGGAGCCATACAAACAGCAAAAAGAAGAGAGAGACTGTCAGAAAGCCTGGCCAGTAGGAAGGGTTTGGAAGAAGGGAGGGTTGCTGAGGGATTGGGCTGGTTAGTATGGCTTCAAGCAAGAACAACAGAATAAAAGGGCAGGAATGAGCAGAGTAAGTTTGCCAGCAGGTCTATAGTAAAATGTCCTGTCATTTTAATGTGTGGATAAGGGAAACCAAAGCTTTTCATGGCTTTAAAAAAATATAACTTGGTAGATAACATCCCACTTAGCATCTATTAAAGACTCATTTTTCTCCAGGCAGTTGGCAACCCTATAACAGGGTGGGAGCTGGCTTGGAGGAAGGAAGCCTCTTCGGGGCTAAATGTGGATTATTTTAGTTGTCGGATCATTATGGAAGCTGTATCTTCATTTGGTTTGTACTCTT